>NW_022199372.1:203190-203999 GCF_009176525.2 Contarinia nasturtii | reverse complement strand
CTGAATGCTCTGCTTTGGTGGAAAGAATTCGAACCAACAGCTGACGAGTAAATGATTGCTTCACGCTGAACAAACGAATACAAAGTTGATTATTATGTTTATAAATAGTCAAATACCATCGTATATTTTCAATTGTAAATTGTGGTGATTGGACAGCCACTAGCGATCGAATATTTTCAATTGTCATTTCATATTTATGGTCATCGGTTTTAGAATTATTGCTGATATCTTTGAAAATGAGTTCACTTTCATTTGGATCGTTTGGGTCTGCCACATCAATGTGAACATCCAAAGTGATCGTGTCATTCTTCACATAACATTTGTTCGCGTCGAAGAGATCGTCCCATTCAATCAAAAGATCACCATAACCAACATCTCTATCAGTGAATACACGCGGAAAAATGTGACGTTCATGCTCCTCTGAATTCTTACTAAACGCCACTAGTTTCGTTGAAAATGATGCGGCGTAAGACCATTTCGAAGATTCATCTTCTTTTTGGCAGTGCAAGAAAACAATAAGTGAGTGTTTTTCATCGTTCAAATACTTGCAAACTTGTACCTTCCACGGAATGCCACGGATTATTACTTCCGGTGAATAGATGCCTTCTTTTTGCAATTCGCTCATGTTTGGAATTTCAATAGAAAACCGAGAAAGTGATATTTTTGATGTGTTTGCTTGGATAAATTTCTTTGCATTTTGAATGGCAGAATTTTCCATAAATGAAACCCCAAGTTGAATGGAGTTATTTGTGATAAAACCATTTGCTGGCTCAAGTAGCTCATCCCACGGTATAAATTTTTGGATACGT
>NW_022199372.1:142949-148190 GCF_009176525.2 Contarinia nasturtii | reverse complement strand
TCTATTAATTTTAGACCACTATGATGTTGTTAAAATACTGATCGACCGTGGTGCTGATATAAATATAAGAAAATATGACGGATGGACACCGTAAGTAGAGAAACTATTTGAGTCCCGTTTTTGAAATTTGTTTAATTATTGCATCTTTTATTTGCACTTTAGATTAAATATGGCCGCAAAAAAAGGTGACTCTTTCAAGCCAACAAAATGTTTTGGAGAACAAAAATTCCGAAAATATTTCTTAAACTTTCAGTTGATTTTAAAATCAACATTATTTCCATAGGTTATCTGCAAATTGTTGAACTGTTGCTTGGAAAGGGCGCATTTGTTAATATTCAGACCTTTAGTGGTGAAACTCCATTATACCTCGCTGCAATGGCAGGTTTGATCTATTTTTTCTATCTCTTATTTGTTCAGTCTCTTGAATTCAATTCATTTTGTTTATTTTTGCGAAACAAATTAAAATCTATTTTTCCCATATAAAATGTAGGCCATAAAAATGTTGTTCAATTATTAATCCAACGCGGTGCTAATGTTACTATAGTGGAAGACAATGGATGGTCACCACTGCACAGAGCGGTTGAGAATGGTATAAATATTCAGAAGAAACTGATGAAATTGTGAATTATGATTATGTGAAATTTTTGGTTACCTTCCAGGTTTTGAGAAGATTGTGAAAATTTTGGTAGCAAATAAAGCCGATGCTTATTCAAAAAATCATTACAACGCCTCACCTTGGAGTATTGCTCATAACAAAGGTCTTGATTACAACTATATTCGATGCAAAATGTTCTTCGATTAAACAGCGATTCTTTTCTTTTTACACAGGAAATAAAAAAATCATTGAATTACTTAGAAAAGCACCTCGCCTTGCAGACTTGGGTAATTATTTGTTTAGTCAACATTGATCGTATAATTTTCACTTAAAAGGCAGTTTGTTCATTAATTTTATAAAATCCTTATTGAATATTAACTTTTTTTCTGATTTAGCCTGTCGATCGCAAGGCGAAATTGCAACACCACGTATTATTGGGGGTGAAGGAACGGAAGATGGGGAATTTCCCTGGATGGTGAGTAAATTTTTTTAAATTGTCATAGAACTTTTCTAATGGTGTTTAATTTTCAGGCTGCGCTGTTCTATCTCGACGGAAATAAACTAGTTTATAGATGTGGCGGTTCCATCATTTCGAATCAATTTGTACTCACCGCAGCACATTGCGTACGAAAAATTGGAATACCAAGAAAAGTTCGAGTGGGATCGGTAATAAAAATGCGATTGTTTCTTTATAAACCGTTTTATATTTCATTTTTTAAAAATTATGAATATTTAACAGGCTTCTTTACTCGATGAAAGTAATGACACAAATACTGCCGTCTGGCACGATATTCAGGTTATCATAAAAAACTTATTCATTTTCTTATAAAAACTGAAGAAATAATGTGAATTATTTTGTGTAGGAGATCATCGTTCATCCCGATTATAATGCCTCAACAAGGTGGAATGATATTGCTTTGCTTAGAGTTGTCGGTAATATTAGATTTAATGATCTTGTTTCGCCAGCGTGTTTAAATACAAACTTAGGTGATGTACCATCAAGCCAGAATCTCACTGTTACCGGTTGGGGTACAAATGATCCGAGAAGTAAGTAATAATTAATCTCATCATTTTCTGGCAATTAGTAACGCGCGTTGTTGCTGATCTGTTTGTGTAGGATTTTTATGACTTCAGATTCATTTTGATATTTGTAAAATCTTTTAAAATTTTAAAATGTTTTTAAGGTGGAATGAAGACTTCAAAAGAGTTGCTTAAAGTAAATTTGACATCAATGCCACTAGAGGAATGCAGAACATTATTAAAGAACGCAAATAATGGTGGGCAAGATAAAACTCTTAAAAGTCGTTTTATTAATGGGCAGTATTGCGCATACGGCGGTGAAGGAAAAAGGAGTTGCCACGGTGATAGTGGCGGCCCTCTGACATACCTCAAATCCAGTACAAGCACAATAGTTGGTGTTGTCTCCGCCGGTTCAAACTGTTTGTTGGATTTACCAGACATTTACACCAGAGTCGCATACTATCTGGATTGGATTGAACCGAAAGTTTGGAATAACTAATAAAACTTTGATTTCAACATAAATTGACATAAATTGATGTATAAAAATGGTCGTCTATGAATAAAATCTTTTTCACCCATTTATTATGAACAAAAGACGTTTTTAAATAGACATGCTTGTTTCTTTTTTTTTATACTTGTATTCCTGTCTTTTGCACAAATGCAATGTTGCCATCTTCCAAATGTATAAATACGTGTTGAGCGTTAGTCACAAAACACTGAAAAATTGAATGCTCTAGAATAAAAAACACACATACTGCCGTCACATGTCAGTTTAATTCAAATGAACTCAAGGAGGGAGATATCTGGCTAACACCCTCCCCAATTCCAAAGTATGGCGTACACTAGGGTGGAACATTTTTGGCATAATTTTATGGCCACTTGGAAAAACATGTCTTATAGTCCCCAGATTCAAGATATGAAGAAATTTTCAACTTGCGGTTCCATATAAGACAGCGACTTGAAAGGAATGGAGGTACATTTTACTGGAAAATCATGAAAAATTGCAGTGAAAATCATGAAAAATTGCATTATTTTTTTTTCTCAAAAATAAAAAATCGAAAATTTTGTATGGGAGGCACCTTTATTTTTGGTTGAAATTTCATGAAACTTGATGATATTACTTATTTTGGTCAGAAAATAAGATCCACAAGTTTTCATGGTGATTGGGTCACTGCAATTTTTCATGATTTTCCAGTAAAATGTACCTCCATTCCTTTCAAGCCGCTGTCTTATATGGAACCGCAAGTTGAAAATTCCTTCATATCTTGAATCTGGGGACTATAAGACATGTTTTCTCAAGTGGCCATCAAGATATGCCTCGAAATTCAAAAAATGTTCCACCCTAGCGTACACTGTACAGTCAAAAATTTGTTAACACGATAACTTTCAAACAAGAAAAGTAATTCAAAATCTGACTTCACAGGATGATTAGGGGTGCCGAGGAATAGAAACCAATAGATTTTGAGCGACTTTGGTTGATAGAGTGAAGTGTCATGTCTGGTGTGATGCCCATGGGTATCCATGGAAAAATTCAATTTTTCTTCCAAAAGTGATATTTAATGTATACTTAAACACTCAAAAGTGTGTATTGGGGGGTTTTTGGGTACGAGAAAACCAAATATGACGTTATTTTTGCGATACAAATATATTTCAACACACTTTTCATACAAAAATTTCAAAAAATTTGGATTTTTATATGGAACCCATGCCTGTATGATATCGTAATGAGCTGAAACTTTGCACATAATATTTTCATCACACGAAAATACCATTCCGAGAGTTTGAAGACATTTCACCGCATATTAGGGGTACCTCCCGAACAAAATTTTGCTCAAAAACGAAAATTTTGTATGGAAAGTATATGCATTGAAATTTCTTCAAACGTTCAGAATGTTAACTTTTTGTGAAAAAAATGACCTCTGCAAATTTTTACATAATTACGATATCATATAGGCATGGCTCCGATACAAAAATTCCCATTTTTAGTAGTTTTTGTATGAAAATTGATTCGAAAATTATTTTTATCGATAGTTTCTTTGACTAAAAGTTTTTTAATAAATGCATTTTGTGGATCACAGTGCGGAAAAGTTCATCTTACGGATGTAAGACATTTTATTTATTTTTTTTCATTTTGCCGAAAATGACGCTTTCTCTAATTTTCAAAATAGAAGCTTCAATTTTGATTCATTTATATTGCGAACGATGGACGTACGCTTGAAAATTTTGAACATTTATTTAAATTTCGTCAAAGAGAACGAACTTTGTATCAAAAATTCAATTTATCGCAAAAAAACATCAAATCGTAAGAAATCGTTTTTGTAGAATAGAAGATTACTAGCTATAATGGAATCTAAATGATATGACATATGATTTTTACTTTTCCGCACACCCACTGTGTGCAGTAAAGTATTGCAATCACCCCAAAAATTTTAAATCGCTAAAAATCGTTTTTCTATGCGTTTTGGGTATAGAAAATCACAGAGCAACGGTTTTTTGGCCATGTTAATGTGGGGTACACTGTACACTGTACCCTGTATGGTGTACGCAAAAAATCAATAGGTAATTTGTTAGCACGATAACTCTTCTTAGAGAAAAGCAAATCCAAATCTGATTTTACAGGGTGGTTGGGGGTTTCGAGGAATAGGCTGGTATTGTTTTTCATCGATATTCATGCATCGGTGTATCCATGGTGACACCATGATGGAGTACCCATAAGGGGTATGGTATGCAAAAATTTGTTAACTTGATAAATCTTTCCCCAGAGACGTAAATTCAAGTTTAAAATGTGTATTGGGAGGTTTTTTGGCACGAGAAACCCGGATCCGACGTTAATTTTGAGATACAATCAAATTAACAGAGTTTCTTTGAAAAAAATCGCGAAAAATTGAATTTTTTTATGGTAGCCATGCTTTTATGCAACCTTAATGACGTGAAACTTTGCATAGGCTATTTTTTATACAAGTTTGAAGAAATGTCAATCAAAATTAGAAGTACCTGCCATACAAATTTTTCGTTTTTGAGAGTACCCATACTTTTAATTGAAAAGTTAATAAGAGTGTTTTGTTGACTCGAATTTGATCGAATTTCTTTCCAAAATGTATGCTTGCAGTAACTTAATCACAATTATCAAAATACATAATTTCACCAAATTGGAAGAAATTTCAATCACAAATAGAAGTACTCCCCATACAAAATTTTCTTCAGGAGGAAGGTATCTTCAATTTGTATTAAAATTGCCTCAGAAAAATCAAATTTTTGGTGATTTTTTCTTTCCTTCAATAGACACGCTACACATTTTGAAATATTTATACGTCAATACTTTATTAATTGGCCAAAAAACTTCTCTTAGACAATATAATTCGGTAGTTATTGAATTAGTACTGCACTAACAGTTCGGTAAAGGAAGAAATTTGGAAACAGTGCGGAAAAGTTAGACTTACGGATGTAAGTTCCTTTTTATTTTCCTTTTATTTCGTTACCATATTTGTACATGTACTTTCTTCATGTCACGTTCCGTATTTTGTTTCGTAACTGACACACGGTGTAAAAACCCCGTAGTTGTAATATTAGTTGGTGAGAGTGGTGTTGTTGAGATACATATCCATAGATTCTGACGTCCAGAGTTT
>NW_022199372.1:135500-142849 GCF_009176525.2 Contarinia nasturtii | reverse complement strand
GGGGGGGTAATTTTAAAATTTTTCTGAAAAAAAAAAATCTCTGAAAAACAACAAAAATAAATATTTTGAAAGAAAAAATTGGAAAAAACAGGTTGAAAATTGCTGATCTGATAATTTATGAAGCAAATATTTTTGTATGTTTCGTTCGATTTATTTTTCGATTTTTTCGGCCAGATTCAACAGAGAAATAGCACTTTAGCTTAAGTCTTTATATTCAAATTGAATAATTCAATGCATAAAAGTTGATATGTAACATTCGATTCGATTTGAAAGATGCTGATTTGACAATTAATCAAGCAAAAATATGATCAAAAATCAAGGGGGGTAATTTTTGAGCCGCTTTTAAGGGGGCGCAATATGGGCCCCATGGACCCACGTCAGAATCTATGTACATATCTCTACCGTTGGCCTATCTCATAATTCTTTATAAACAGAATTTTTTTCTTCGAAATTTAAATTCAACATTTTGAAAAAAAATATCACTGTCCTAGTTGAAAAAATCAACAAAGACGGGATTAGTCATTCCTACTATTCTGAGAAATGTCTCGTAATCAATTTTTGTGAAAATTGGTATCGGGAGTTTTTTGTCGTGGATTTTTGTATGTGAGCCGTTTCTGTATGATATCGTATTGAGGTGAAACTTAACTTTTCTCGAAAACATAATATTCCGAAAGTTTGGAGAAATTTCAATGAAAATAATGGGTACCTCCCAATGGAGGCTCCCATACAAAATTACCCTGATTTTCTTTGAAATTTCTTTAAATTTGCTGAGATTATATACTTTGGGGTCCATTTATATTCAAATCATTTCGGAATATGATTAAATGTGTCAAAACATCATTTTTTCCCACATATAAGTGATTACGCAAAATCACTGAAATTCACGGCCCAAATTATACACAGACTAATTTAAAGTTGGAAATTCCCGTTTTTTTTTTTTTAAATAAATGAATAAAGGATCATAAGGGCAGCGTGGTTTTTAATGATAAATTGGGTATTTCCACGTGATCATCTCAATGCACTACTTTGAAATATTAAAACAATTCTTTATCACGGTTGATGACGATTCTCAATAATACAATATATAGAAAAAATTGTTATCAACGTTCGCATAAGCGATTATATATTACTCACATTCAAAAGTATATATTTATATGTTAGGGGAGTTCATTATCAAATTCATGTGCGAAATTGGTATCAAAATATATAGTCAGATTAAAATAAATGTAAATTTTAACGATCATTTCACTTTCATCTTAATTCGGTTACGGTCAGTCTAGCAAAGATTGTGTTGAAAAAAAAATTATATTTTTCTTTTCTTTTTTCATTACATTCATTTCGATTGTAGATATTGAATTGTAAGCAATTGAATTTCGTGTTAATTCAAACGATGAAAACTCTCATACCAATCGTTTTATGTTTTGGCGCAGTGTTGATCAATTGCACTTCAGGTATATTAATAGATCTTTGTTATTTTGTGTAATTCTTAAATTAAGAATCGTTTCATTTCAAACATTTATAGGCCATCGATTCAAGAGAAATGCAAACGAGTAAGTAGAAATCACTTGATTACAAGTCAACAAATTTAACAAATAAACCATCTTTTTAAAAAAACGTTTTCTCATAGAAATTCATGGAAAGCGATTCACACTGCGGCTAGAACGGGTGAGTAATTTAAATCGATGACTTTTTAAATAGAAGACATTAAATGAACAGGAAAAGCTTTAATCTATCGAGACTATCGTTTCACACAGGTGATGTAAAGAAAGTCGAAAAACTGCTTCTAAATGGAATAGATGTTAATATTTTAGATAGTGGTGAACGTACACCTTTATTTACTGCAGTTGAACATCGTAATTTTACACTTTAAACACTTTCACAATGCAAATAATAACAGAATATGTTTGATTCTAGAACATATTGATGTAGTTAAACTTTTGATAATAAAGGGTGGTGATGTGAATAGAAAAAACAAATTTGGCAAATCACCGCTTTTGACAGCCACTCTTAAAGAAAACGTCGATATGGTTGGACTATTGATCGAAAATGGTGCCGATGTGAATATTCCGAAAGCTGACAATTATACATGTAAATTCGATGAATTTTTCCAATTATTAAAAGCATTTATATTTATATATATTTCTTTTAAATTTTTAAAGGTCTTATTATGGCAGCAAAACGGGGTGAGTGATTGTTGGCTTTATCAAAATGTTTCGTAGAAATGCAAAAGTAATTCCAAACATTCAATAATAATTTCCATAGGTTCTCTGCCAATTGTTGAAATGTTACTTAAAGCCGGGGCACATGTAAACATTGTTAGCGATGACGGTCAAACTGCGTAAGTAGAGCAACTATTTGAATCTCGTTCTTGAAATTTATTGTAAAAATTTGTCTAATTATTGCATCTTTTATTTGCACTTCAGATTATACTCGGCGGCATCGGAAGGTTTGATTTATTTATTTTTTTGACATGAATTCAATTTCCTTTACGAACTAAATGAAAATTTTGATTATTTCTCAATCAAATTTCAGGCCACAAAGATGTCGTTCGAATATTACTTGAATACGGTGCTGCCGTTAACATCCAAGAAGCCGGCAGATGGACACCGTAAGTACAGCAACTATTTGAATCTCGTTCTTGGAATTTATTGTGAAATTTGTTTTTCAAAATCTTTTATTTGTACTTTAGATTACATAGAGCAGTTGAACGAGGTATTAAGACTTATAAGAAAACTTATTCAAGGTATTTTATGACATTTTTGATTAATTGCTCTCTAGGTTTTGAGGAGATCGTGTATATGTTAAGGAAAAACGGAGCTGATATCCATTTGAGAAATAATAAATATGAATCCGCTTTCGATATTGCTGTTAAGCAAGGTATATATTTTATAATTATATTTGTCAAATTGACATCTTAACTTAATGAAGATGAATCTCTTCTCTTTTTACGCAGGAAATCAATATATGATCTATATACTTTTATATGGTATTACAACAACAATGCCGCCTACAACAATGCCGCCTATAACAATGCCGCCTACAACAATGCCGCCTACAACAATGCCGCCTATAACAATGCCGCCTACAACAATGGCTCCAACTCCAAATACAACGCCATCATGTGTAACTGTTGTTTCTTCAACTCCTCCAACTCCTCAAATTCGGCCGGTAACACAAGGTAATGAAGTTCAATTTATTTTTATACATTTTTTGTTTCTAAATCACAACTTTTTCTATGGACTTAGCTTGTCGAAACTATACAAATGTGCGTAGTATGTATACAAAACTGGACGAAAAAGAATTTCCATCGATGGTAATATATTGAATATTTTTAACATTTGGAATAGAAAAATGATTCAAGTTAAGTCGGATGGATTCAAGACTTGTAGCGATCACGATCTACTCTTAGTGCTTTCTAAGCAAAAGTGTCAGTGAGGCTTCAATTTCCATGCTATATTTTGTTCATTTTTTTCATTCAAGTCTCATTTAAAGTGAATTCACGACTCATCCAAACATTAAAATAGCATTTTAACTGATAAATCAAATTAATTATGTAAACGGCATTAGTTTGAAAATCAAACCAAAAAAAAATCACGATTTTTTTCATTCCATTTTAAATTTTTAATGATTAGGTTGCTCTTGGCTATGCGAATACCAACCAAAACAAGTCCGTGAACTTTTACTGTAGTGGTACCATCATTTCGGAACGTTTCGTACTAACATCCGCATATTGTGTATCGTTGGAGAAGCCGACTTTGGTTCGAATGGGAACGGTAACAAAAGAAATTTAGAATAAATTTTACTTAATTGTCTAATATATTAATATCGAACAGGAATCGATTAACAATGGCAAAGCTAGGACAGTAAATCGTGCTGTAAAGGTTATTTCCCCAAAAAATGATTTCTTTTAAAACCTGAAAAACTTATGTGAATTATTTTGAATAGGAGGTCTTCAAGCATCCTAAGTATTCGAGTGAAACCAAATGGAATGATATCGCATTGATAGAGCTTGCCCAGAAGATTCCGTTTTCATATTTTATTAGTCCGGCATGTTTACACACAGATGTGAATGACTTGCCATCGAATGAGCCGCTTACGTTAACAACATGGGAAGCCAAATCACTTGATTGTAAGCTATAATTAAATGTTAAGCTTTTTAAATGTGAATTTAATCATTAAGTTTGCAATTCAAGTGAATGATGGATCAAAGAGCTTACGTAAAATGAAATTGGAATCGGTGCCGTTATCGGAATGCAATATAAAATTGACGAATTCGACGAATTGGAGCGAGCAGTTAAAACAGCCGTATCTTCTAAATGGTCTGAATGCAGGGCAATATTGCGCACTTGATGCACATGGAACAAATGAAACTTGCAAATGCGATGCTGGTGGGTTATTACAATATTTCCCTGGTAACACAAGAACAGCAACTGTTGTTGGTATTGCCTCATTTGATCTCCAATCTAATTTTAAACTACCAGCCGTTTACACCAGAATTGCCCACTACTTGGAGTGGATTGAATCACACGTCTGGCCAATGCAATGATAAAGTTGCTATTTAATTAAAAAACAAACTTGAAAATGCGTCATGTTTTTTTTTTTCATTTTGGTCCAAATAAAATAAACTCAACAACTTCAAAAATATGTTACTTGATTCATTGGAAATTCCCTGATAAACAAAACGAAAACAATTTTAACACAAGCTTGTCTTATCACAACTTACATATTTCGCAGAGACTGAATTTCGTTATTTCGGTGAAAAAAAAGATCGCTTGCTATGAATTCGAATGAAAATACAAAAAAAAATTGAAGTCGATATCCAAAAAATGGTAAAATAATAAAGTTGCGTTGTATTATTTGACATCGAACTGAGCAGTAAAGATTGCAACCAGCAGACGGCTGAATTATCACAAATGCCATTTTTAATACGATATTGCATCACATTTTGCTACAGATGATTACTAAATTCTTTTTTTTACAAAATCCAAGGCCATGCCGATCAATGAACTACTCACATTATAAGAAATTTGATGCTATTTTAAATTTCGATAACACAAACACATTCTAATATTGTATATAACGATTTCATTTCTGGGGAAAGAACAGTTCATTCTTGGAACATAATTCGTTTTGTTCAAAATTTCACAATCAAAATGAAGCTGTTTGTACTTTTATTATGTGTGTTGGCGTCAAAAGAGGTATATTAGAGAACACAAAATTAAACAGTCATGTTTAATAATTTTATTTCAAACTCTATTATTTGAACTGCAAAATGTTTATTCTGCAATTAAATTTATTTCCTTTTCTTCAGATTCAATCAGAGATGGGCACAAGGGGGTAAAATTGAATCAATTTTGAACGTAAGCATCTGGTGGCTAATGATTCCGGAAATAGTGTCATTATATAGGTAAAATGGTGTGCTCTATCGATTAGGGGCATTAATTTTTTTGTCTGACCCCCTAACTTTGGGGGTGCCTTTTAGAAATTTTTGTCAAAAAAACGTGTCAACGCTGGTTCTCGAGGCATGAGAATGGAGGAACCTCCCAAATTTTCCCCAATCTATAACACCAGAGTCCAGCTCTATCGATTGACATCATGGGTTGTGACCCCCTCTCGTACACCTCCACCCCTAGGGAGGTGTTCTGGTTTGAATCTTTCGACCCCAATTTAAGGTCTTGGGGGTCGGAGAACCCCCATGACCCTTCACCCATATTCAGGGTATTTTTCAGCGTTCTATCGATTTGCATCATTCGTTTTGACCACCCGCTCTACCCCTCCCCACTTTGTGGGGCTACCTATTTTTTTTTACTCTCGAAATATATTCGGACCCCGATTTGAGGGTTAAGGAGGGGAAAAACACCCTCAGACCTCGCCCTTTTTCGGGTTATTTTTCAGTCCTCTATCGATTGGCATCATTGGTTTTGGTCCCCTAACACCCCCTTACCCCCTTTGGGTCCGATACGCCGACCCCGATTTAAGGTCCCTGGGGTAGAAACACCCCCTGGGGGTGTTCTCACACCCAAGATAGTTTTCAGCAGAGTTCGCAACTCCGACCGAGCTCCGACGCCGACCGACCGCCGACTCCGATCCGTTCCGAGGATGGTCGGAGAACGGTCGGCGTCGGAACGAGTTTTTCATCGGATTTTTTCGGAGTTCCGAACTCCGATCCGATCCGAGCCGAACCGGTCGGAGACCGGTCAGCGTCGGATTGAATAGCCTCGGCGTCGTTCGGCGCCGGAGTTGAAAAATCGCCTCCGTTGCGAACACTGTTTTCAGTGCTCTATCAATTGGCATCATTAGTTTTTTGACTCAAAGCCTTTTAACCCCTATTTACACCCTATACTATGTATACCCAGACTGGTTCTGAACCCCAATTTAATGGTAGGACCAAAAAATTATGTACTTTAATGCACTATGATGTTGTTCAGAATGATGAGAGACATTTTTTGGGTCACCTGCCCTCCAAGTCCCCCCCACCCCCTAATGGGGTCCGGGGGTCAAAACCCCCAAGATATGATTTTTTCGACTCAGCGTGCCAAAATACCTTAGAATTGATATTTTTCTCATCCACTATTGTGTCTATCCCCAGTGCCCTCCATTTGGGGTCAAATCTTACGAAGTCGATTTTTCACTTTTTCGGTCCGGAATTTTGCACCAAACTATAGCTAATTTTTTTGCGTACATTTCATTTATGCCATTGGGCACCCCCTCCCATCACCCCCATGGGGGGTCTCCATACAGAATTTACGAAAATGACACGATTTATTGAATTGAGGTGAACGAATGTATGAAAAGAATCGTCCCTTATTATCATTATTATTGACGAATATTCAATCATTTTTGTATGGGAGCAATGCCTGTATGCTACCGTAATGAAATGAAACTTTGCACAGGCTTTTTTCTACAGAAAAATAAAAAGGAACTTACATCCGTAAGTCTGAAATTTGCAAACAGTGCGGAAAGTTAGACTTACGGATATAAGTTCTTTTTTATTTATTTTTTTAGTTTCCAGAAGCTTTTGAAGTTTGAATCATTTATTTCTTTGTGCTTTGTAAAGCATAAGTGGGACGAAGAGCTACGTGAATTTTTCGTGTGAAATCCAAATGTATAGAGGAGCCGGAAAAACTATGTAATTTACATATAAACGAGTGGACCTGAAACATGTGCTTTTTCTTCACAAACAATACATACACACTAACTCACAAACAAATGTGATGCTTGTCTATGTATTGTTTTTGAAGAAGAAGCACATGTTTGAATCTCACTCGTTTCCGCTCCATGGTATAGAGATTTTCAAGTAACTGAGGCGAGCTCAGATTTTCTGTTGCCCAACCGTAATATTATTCAAA
>NW_022199372.1:86603-115500 GCF_009176525.2 Contarinia nasturtii | reverse complement strand
ATTATGCCATTCATTCGTCGATCACCGAAATTGAACAAAATCAAATTTATACCACGGGACGAAGGTGTAGTTTTGAATTTGACAATGTTGGCTACTAAATGGACGACCCGAAACGGTGACACTAATTTGAACTTCATCGAAATGAGACGAGTGGAATCGATTGAATGGAATCATGGTTTTTTTGATTAAGTACAATTTTTAAAATATTTTTTAATCACGGTTCCACTGGAATCTAGAATGTTTATCAAAAATGTATATCAGTGTTGATTCAACACAATCTACGAGTATAATGTAGTTTATTCACGTTTTCCATTAAACAATGTACTAATCATGTAGGGATATCAAAACCACCACAGCCACTCAATGATTCCGAATTGGATCCAGTCAATGATGGTAAGTCATTTTAATTGTTTGTTTGTTTTTTGCTTGGACGCACAAACAAGCACACTGGTACTCGGTGCCAAGCTATGGCGTTCGAAAGAAATATACATGAAAATGTATGAAATTTAATGAGATTTTCTTTATTTCGATTACAGCTGGACCACGTATTCCACTACAACCAAGAGGTGTATTTTTATGTATGTCTTATTTTTTATGTACAAAAATCAATGGATTTTTTTTTTCATCAAACAATGTACTAATCGTGTAGGGATATCATCGATTTCGAGCAAAAATATAAATTTATTACAGTAAATGGACCAAAAATTGATTTTTTTTTCTTCTTAAATAAATAAATTTTATCCTTCATATGTAGTATTAGCCACCCAAGACTGTTTCGTCGTGCCCGATGCATTTTTATCAGATTTTTCTCTCAAAAACTTGAGTCCCGCTTCAATGGAATCGGTAATATCGCCGGATGGTGGTCGATTTTTCGATTTCGCTGTCGAAGTGGGTCCATAATAATCAAAAGTTGGTGGTGGCGGTACTTCAGCCCTACGTCTTTTATGCGATTCATCATCATTAACTGGAAAATCATGTCCATCCAATTCATTACGTATGGGTTCATTAAACATATTTTCATTGCGTCGTTTAATCGGTTTTGGTTTTTTCGTGGTGAATCGATTGAATGACTCTTCCATCATTGGTGGTGCAAATTCAGGAATACGTTCGGTGCGTTTCATGTCATTCCATTGTTGTTGTGACATTGGTTCGGGTTTTTCTGGTTTATATTCCCACCTATCATCATCCTCATCGCTCGACATTGTCGGTCTCTTCTTTCTATCTTTACCCTCATCCTGCAGCGAATCAGAAAAGAAAAATGGAAATGAATCAACATGTAATTGGAATAAAATGGAATAATCGAACCTTTCCCTCATCCCACGGTCGTAAATGATTTTGTCGTTTATCCTCGCGTTCTCTTTCCATCTTCTCTTTCTTTTTCTTCTCTTTCTCATCACGTTTACGTTGTTTTCGTTCCTCTTTGTTTTCCTCGTCTGTTTTCTCTTTATTTCCATTCGCTTCAAATTCATCTCGTGTCAATGGTGGCAGTCCGCTTCTGGCTCGTTGTCGATTTTTTGCGCCAAAAATTCGTTCGGCCACCATTTTCTCTCGTGCCAATCGTACCTCTTCTCGTTTTCGTTGCTCTTCCAATGTTTTATCCCGTTCACTTTCAAGTGTTTTTTGTTGTTTGGCCCGTTCGGCAGCGTCCGCTGAAAATGAATAATAACCAACACCATGCGTACGTGCCTCATCGAATAATACGTCTTGATAGTGAATTTGATCACGATTCAAATTTTCTTGTTCTTTTTGATCCCATTGTACACGCATCTCTTCCATTTTCGATGACTTTGATATCATACTCATAACATCATCGTCGTTTGTCGGTTTGTACAGCGGTAAATCAGCGCTGGATATTCCTTTGGTATCAATATACCATGGAGTTTCTTTCACTTTTTCAACGCTTACGTCTTCGGCTCTGGGATCTACTGACATGCGACTTTTGGCCGCATCGGCCAAATCACGATCTTTCTTTTTGAAAAAGTCCAAATCCTCTTTCAAACAACGACGCGTTCGACCCAAACAATCAGTATACTCCGTCCATTTATCATCGTCTTCTTTCCCCGAATCAATTTTATGATGTTCGGTATCACTATCCGAATCGGAACTTGACGATTCAATCGGTCGGCGTTCGTCTTGTTTCTTCTGATTGAAACGTACCAAACATGTATCGTCGGAATTTAACGAACCACCACTATTTGTCATTTTGTCGTACAGTTTTGCTTTTGCTTCGAGAATTTTTTTCGATTTTGCCAACATTTCATTGTCTTCATCGGTACGTTTTTCTTTTTCCGTTCTGACCACATCCAACTTTGACGGTTCAGCCGATTTTGTCGAGTGCGATCGATTTGCAGAGCTTGATGAACGCTTTGGAATGAACCCAGAGAATGGATCCGATGTACTAGTGACGGTGGGAGATTTTTTTATACGATTTACTTCTTCTTGTTTTCGCAGCAATTCGGCTTTTAAGCTGAGCAACTGAAATTAGGGGAAAAAGAAAGCGAGAAAGAATAAGAAAAATTCAACGAGAAATGTATGTGCCTTGGCACAATTTTCTTTAAAAAAATATATTATGATCTTACCGACGACAAATTTACGTCGATTCTCTTATTGGGGTCGTTCATTTTATGTTGTAAAAATTTTAAATTGAAAAATTAATTCCAGAAGTGTCTATTTATTTAAAAAAATATATATTTTTCCTTCTCAAAAACATCAACACAATGTTATTTAGTGAGAACGACGATAAACGTTGACAGGTCATTGACATTGTCTAGTGTCTAATGAATGACATTATCGAAACTGACTTGAATCAACTTCATGTGTGTTCCTTAAATTCTTTGAGCTAATGCTACTGTCAAACCACATTCCATTGTAGTGTTTACAAAAAGAGCAAACGTTGCGCTGTCTTTCATCAAAAACATCATTTTTTTTCATCGAATTTGTGAACACCATCCATTAATTTCATTGTAATTCGCGAAATATCCAACGTACGTTTCCTTGGATTGCATCAAATCATTATCATCTATTGTCATCGCTTGTGTTCGATTTCACAAAGCAAACATGTCAAACCTACCAGATGTAAGTGTCCGTACCATCATCATGATGAGAGTGATTAAATGATTCGTTCAATTTCTTATGCAATTATTGTGATTCATTTTTAAGGTCAAGGATTACTTCGATTTTTTGAAATGTACGGTGTGCCATGAATTATTTCGTGAGAAAATTTTCCTTTGTGAAAGAGGTCATTCGTTTTGTAAACCATGTCGAGAAATACTGGGAAAACAGAAGGAAACAAATATGTGTCCAGAATGCCGTGGCAAATTTACGGGTGCGGAAAATTATACATTGCAACGCGGTATTGAACAACTAATCGATTTATGGAAAAGTGTTTCGAAGAAATCCGATACAGCTGGCCCAAGTGACAGCAGTTGCCACGAAATTGTTGTAGCAAAATTAGCGGAATCTCTTCCCGCTTTGGTCAAATCTCTCTCAGAATTTGAGAAAAATGACAATGGATCACCACAGCCATTCAATGATCCCGAATCGGATCCAGTCATCGATAGTAAGTCATTTCAATTGTTTGTTGTTGTTTTTTTTTTGCTTGGACGCACAAACAAGCACTCTGGTACTCGGCGCCAAGCTATGGCGTTCGAAAGGAAGATACATGAAAATGTATGAAATTTAATGAGTTTTTTTATTTCGAATACAGCTGCACCACGTATTCCACTACAACCAAGAGGTGTATTTTCATGTCGTATTTGCGAAAACGAGGAACTCAGTGAAATCAGCGATACCTACGAAGTGATCGGAAAGGCATTGCGGGTCCCAATTTGTCGAATGGTCAACCACTTGCTAACATTTCACAAAGAAGATTTTTTCGAAGTAAGTTTGATTTTTTTTTCCGGTCAAAACGTTGACATTTTGCTAGCTGTTCACATTTCATATGACTTTATTTTCGATTCCCTGCAGGCACCTTTGCCCGACGGCAACCCTGAATTCACCAAGACATATGAATTCGATTGCAAGAATTTATGTCGAGCCATACGTGTTCATCAGTATGGTGTGTTCTTTTTTATTATGAGAGTGTATCGTAACCACGGAAAAACATATATTGGATCTTGGGTATAAACTCATCACTTATAAATTACTATTCCAAGATGTTTAATTAGATGTTGACCAATTTACATTATTTCTTCTAATCATCCCCAGGTACAAGGTGTCTACCCCAGCTCCAACTGCACACTCTTTACGTTCGAGCAAAAAATGCGAATTCGCAACGATGTCGCTCGTTACAGTGATTATGTAAGTATGCTTTATTGAATTTCTTTTTTTTTTTTTTTGAAAAAAAAACATGTACTTTAGTACTTAGCTAACAGTTTGGCAAAAAATAAGAGAGTAAGAGAGTTTTTCGGAAAACCCTACTCCTATATTATACAATATTAACAGTGTCTATCAATAGTTACTGTTTGTGCATATTACGATTGTGTGACCCTTTGTACTTGAACTCTACATAAACAAAAAGTCACAGAAAAATTGCTGTGGTCACACAAACGAATCTTTTACTTTCTGGAAAAATGTGATGATGGTTTCCTCATTTAAACAGTGTTTTGAAACACTGCAATTTAATGACAAACACTTAAATAAATCGTCATGTTTGTCGTAGACCAAAATTCATATTGACTCTGATTGATATAAATAATCGACCTTTATCACCTGAATAAATAATGGAAAATATGTCTTTTTTCAGACATTTGGTCAAAATTCAAGCGTTCGTTATATCCTAGAGAATAAACATTGTTTGTATTATGAAACGGAAATGACGCCAAACGATATTGGGAAAATTGTGGTCGATGTCAAAATCTTAAGATCTGGGCAAGAACATGAACATGAAGGTCGTCGCAACACTACCGAAGTTGAGGTACGTTAAAACTCTTTAAAAAACATTCATTTTTGCAATGACTAGCTCGAATTCAATCCATTCTGTTTAAAAAAAATTATTTTATTTTTCAGGATGTCTCCAATCAATAGCTGCCAGTTCAACGAGAAAACATAACAAACGTTACCATTTACCATATCTAAAAACATGTAAGCTCATCCGTAGGGAAAAATCGCTGCAGCATTCATTTAATTTCAGTAAAATTGCCTTAAAATATCCGATTTGAATGGTAAATATGGATATCAATTGTGATTTAAAAAAAGCGAATTTCATACAATTTAAAAGCATTTAAAAGCAAATTAGTTTGGGGAAAACAAAATCATAAATTTTTCTACATTCATTTATTTACATTATAGAATGCCGAATGTATCGGACTAAAAATCAATGCCAATTTATCCTAATTTCGTCAATTCTTCATGTTAAAGTTTTCTTTGAATTGATCGAAAAATTTGGGAATTTATAAAAAAAAAAATCGTTGAATAAACAACAGTTTTTTGGAAATGAAATTTTTTTGTTGTTTTTTGTGTAAAAAAAAACAATTTTTGTCATTTTGAGCGCAAAGCAGCGTTTTTCTAAAGAAAAAAAAATATTTTTTTTATTTCGGTCTTTGAAATGAATTTTATAAGTAGAAATCGAATTGGAATAAACAAATCATATGAAAAATGATCCGATGAACGCACCCTCGTGGCTCTACAGACAATATATAAACATTTGACAAAATTTGACATATTCCAATTCAGAGGCAAACAACGAAAACATGCACGCACACCATTGCAACGTCATTCACACCGACACGTATCCGAGACTGTGTAGTTTTTTTCTTCTTCTCATTGACAGCGATTTACATGTTTCTCGCAAATCATACGTCAAAATCCATTCTGGAGTGTGTATAATATGAGTGTGATGCAGTAAAAATGCGTACAAATGTGTCATTCAATTCATTACATTGATTTGGTTTATTGCTTTTAATTAAAACGGTCGACAAATTGTGTTTAACTCGCAGTTTAGATACTTTTGGCAACACCAGTGGCATTTTATTTTCATTTGTTCAATCGAATTTTCGTTCTGTAAATTGAACCAAATTCTTTGACTATTCGTGCTATTGGTAAAAAAATCAAGCAGATTTTTCAAAAAAATACCAAAAAACAATGGTGAGTACAATATTGTTGACGAAATCTTTGTGAAATTCAGCGCAATTGTTTTTGTGCGTATTTTAAAAGACAGTATTGGTTGGGCTGATTGAATTGACCTCCAAGCGTTCGCCACGACACACTGCATTCGTTTATATAAATCATGATGTGTACTGTTTTGTCATTCAAACCCTGTGATTGTTGGAATATTCTTTTTTCAGGCTTTTATTGTAAATGACGTTGCATTATCACCGGGACCAAAGACACTTTTATTCGATAAACACGTCGAATATATTGCAAACCATGGAAATGATCAAAATGATTTTGTAAGTATATCGGAAAACATGAACGTACTTTTTTCACCATTTTTATACGCCGATATTTTCTAATGCAACAACTTTTTTTTTGCAGGAATATTGTATGACCGAATTTTTGCGAATGTCCGGCATTTATTGGGGCGTTACCGCACTTGATGTTATGGATCACTTGGAGAAAATCGATCAAGCATCAATCGTTGAATTTATTAAAAAATGTCAGTGTCCAGTATCAGGCGGTATTTCACCCTGTGAAGGCCATGACCCACATATTTTGTACACACTGAGTGCGGTTCAGGAATGACAACAAGACCATTTTCTTCTTAATAAAGGAAATTCAGGGCATTTTTTACATATTTAGATAAAATAGTAATTTTTGAATATTTTTTTTTGCTTCAAAAGTGAAGACAATGCACGTAGGCACTACGTGCTATATTGATACGAAAATGTGTTTTTGAAAACATTTAAATTTTTATGAATATTTTCAATTTCAGATTCTTTGTATCTATGACCGTTTACAAGAAATTGACTTGGAAGCAGTGGCCAAATATGTGAGCGGACTTCAGCAACCGGACGGTAGTTTCTTTGGTGACAAATGGGGCGAGGTTGACACACGATTTTCATTTTGTGCCGTTGCCATTTTGACATTAATCGTAAGTATGGATGTATAGCGCTTAGGTCATACCAAAATTACCAACCTAAAGCAATTGCTATCAGTTGGTGACACTGTCAAAATTTTAAATATTGTTTATTTCCAACGAAATATGGAGAAAACGATGTCAAAAATACTTGGCATTGAATATTTGTATTTGTTTAATTGGAATCACATTGTGAAATTCACAAAATTATATGTGACCAACTTCAATTGAAAAATAATCAAAATATCTTTAGCTCAAACTCTTGGCAGTGTGTTTTTCTTTGGTAAATTTAATTGTGCTGTAGTGAGATCGCCTCATAATATCTTTAGTCACTGTGATTTTTGGGCGGTGGTACCAGAATGAGAATTTTCATTTTTATCTCTTTTTTCTCTTTTTTTCCAGCATAAAATGGATGTGATCAATTTACCAAAAGCAATTGAGTTTGTGATGTCATGTTGTAATCCAGATGGTGGTTTCGGTAAGAGATATTCTTTGAACTACTGTGTTTTCTATTGTTATTCCGAAGAAGTACCTAAAGCTATTGAATAGAGTTTGGCCTTGAGATTAATATATAGATTGAAATAGAAGCCAAATCTATTTCGGTGGTGTCGAAACCACATATATGACATAAGTTCATTAAAAAAGTTTTAAATAATAAAGTAAGTTTGATTCAAAGGAATTTGCTAATTTATGCTTTTTTCCCATTTCTCTAGGTTCAAAGCCGCACGCAGAAAGTCATGCTGGTTTGATCTACTGTTGTGTTGGTTTTTTGTCATTGACCCAGCAATTGCATCGTCTCGACGCTGAAAAGCTGTGTTGGTGGTTGTGTGAGCGTCAATTGCCAAGCGGTGGTTTGAATGGACGTCCAGAGAAGCTACCCGACGTTTGCTATTCGTGGTGGGTGTTATCATCGCTAACAATTATGGGCCGATTGCATTGGATTAAAGCCGACCAGCTAGAGCAGTTTATTTTGTCTTGTCAAGATAACGAAACCGGTGGTTTCAGTGATCGAACGGGCAATTTACCGGATATTTTCCATACACTTTTCGGTTTGGCCGCCCTGTCATTGCTAAAAGCCGACAAGCGCCTTAAACCTATCAATGCGACACTTTGTATGCCACAGTATGTCATCGATCGTCTGGGAATTAAACCGCAATTTTTATAAATTTAAATATATTTAAACAGTTTAGCGTTTAGGTGAACGATCCGATAGATGGATTTTAAACAATTTCTTTATTTTAACTATTTCCAATACAAAGACGAAAAATTGAGAAGAAGAACATACAAATAACAAAATTATTTCTCTTTGTTTTGCACTAAACAAAAAAATCATTTCCAACAAATAAGAATTGTATTATATGAATTGAATTTGAATTGTATTATTGAACTGCTGATTACACTGTTTATTATGTATAAAAGAAAAACATTGCAGTTAAATATAGAGTAATAAAAGAAAACAAAAACGAAATATTGGAGTTTAAATATCTCGATAAGGAATTCTCAAAGATATCATATTTCTCTCTTTCGAGTACCGGAGTACTAATTTGTATGTCCAAACAAAAAACAATTAAAATTATTTCGAATTGCCATCCTGAATCCTGAAGAAACCATAACATATTTGAAATGAAATGGTTTGCCATTCGTTCCTTTTGTTTTTGCTTTATTTCATATAAACTCAAAGTTGATTATTTTATTAAAGTTGATTATCATTATAATTTTTAAAGTTTAGCAGTACTACGCAATTTTGCCATCACCCTCCCCCCACCTGAAAAATTCTCATCACCACCTGTGTTCAGCACATATTAAAGAAATTAATCCAATAGCTTGTTTGTTAATTACCTTGATGTGTTGCAACTTGCAAGAGTTTGTGTATTTTTCCTGGTACTTCTTTTAGATGAATTATTTTGATTTATGGACTCATACTTCTCATACTTCTTATCAGGAACGAAATATTTTATTTCTATTTGTGCTATGCTTTAAATTGCTGGTTTCCTATTGTGCAGCGGGATGTCTACTTGTGGAGGCAACAGCGTGTCCTTTTTTTGCTTCTAGATAAGCAACGATGTCTTCAGATTTTCGAAATTCTTGAATATCTACCATATTAACATCTAGCCCTTTCTCCACTAGAAATTTAACCATCTCCAAATCACCACCATATAGGGCAACTTGACTTAATAGTCCTTCTTCAGAAGAATTACGAACATTTGTAATAATCTTAATGCTAACTTTTTGTTGTTCTTTGTAGATGTTCTGAATATTTCCAAACATGTTATCTATCGCCTCTAGTATTGTAATAATATCTTGGTTTTTAGCGAAATCTTTTGGAACTTTCTCGAATTTATTTGGAGCATTATAAATAGCACCATTTTCTAATAACCATTTAACAATATTAAACTCACCTACCCTACTAGCATAATGTAAAAGTGTATTATGTTGATTGTCACGAGTATTAATAATGGTATTGATGTCTAATTCATAATTTGTGCCTTTCATTTTTAAATTATCAATCCTTAATTGAGGATTATCACTTTGTATTTCCTTAAATAATGTATCAATTTGTTTCAGTAGTTCATAGGTTTGATCATGTGCCAAGTGCAACGGCATCTTATCGTCTGAATTTTTTGCATTAAAACTAGCACCATAATTTAATAACAATTTAACATTTTCAATTTTATTGTTTTTAACAGCAATATGTATGGGTGTATTTTTATTGAAATCAATAGCTTCAACATCTGCATTATTATCTAATAAAAATTGTACAACATCAAGCTGATCAACAGAAGCCACTACATGTAATGGTGTATAACCATCTTGATTCTTTACATTAATATTTACACCTTCCTTAATAAAATTTTCAACCTCTGATGTATTCCTTTGTTCTATAGCAATAAATAGATTTTTAACTGCTTGAAACAATTCAACAATATTGTTATGCCCATTTTGTGTGGCAACTACTTCGGGGGTTTCACCTTGCAAATTCTCTTTATTGAAAATGGCTCCTTTTTGTAAAAGTAAAGAAACAATTTGTTCATGACCGTTTTGTGCTGCCAAATGTATTGGTGCATTTTTCTGAGAATCTATTGCATCAATAGATATACCTTGATAGTCTCGGTAACGTGGATATCGCAAAGACTCTTTTCTTCGTTCAAGATAATCATGATTATGTTTCAATAAAATTTTGATTGCCTGTTCATCATTCGTTTCAGCTGCTATATGCAACAAAGTCTTCCCTGCAGCATTGCGCGCATTAAGAATAAATAACATAGGATTGTTACCATCATATGCATCTGCACGACCAGATCCATATGGACCCCATTTATGGATATCATGATTCATACTACATTTCAATAACTGATTATTCAAATCTTGCATCAAATTTTGACTACTGAATAATACATTCAGAACATCCAGTAGCCAAACTATTTTATCACTAGATGATTTATGTTTTGAATTACGTAGCATACTCGGTGTTCTATCGTTTCTGTCTGTTTTATCAAAAAAGGCACCAAATTGTAACAAAAATTCTACAATTTCAACTTGTCCAAGTTCGGACGCCCAATGTAATGGTATTCTACCGCTACCTTGTTCTACCTTGTTAACATCAGCACCGTATCGCACAAGAAATTTGACCCATTCAAAGTTTTTCGATATGATAGCATTATGTAGCCTAGGCATATCATTTTCAACAAGATCTAAATTAAATTGAATGGGATTTTTGAAAAATGCAACCTTATCCTTCATTAACTGACGTGCATTTTCAGAAATACGTGCATCTTTTTTAAGTAAGTAATTTATAACATCTACTTGATCAGATAAAACAGCACAAGAAAGAGGTGTTTCATGAGACTCATTTTCCCAATTGATGTTTGCTCCTTTATTAACTAAATATTCAATTATATTTAATTCACTACGAGCATATATTGCCATAAAGAATGGAGTTTCGCCTTTATTGTTTGTATCATTAATTAGTTCGCCATTGTCAATTAGATACTTGATCGATTTCAAGTTGGCACCCGCATCACAAGCAGTATGCAGCATGGTATTTGCATCTTCTTCAAAATAATGATTTTCCTTCAAATATTGGATAATATTTTCCTGATTATTATCTATAGCCTGACGTAAATGTAAGTGATGGTTAGAAACGTTTTCTTTAGTTATAAAATGCTTAAAAGTCTTTATATGACCATGTTCAGCAGCAGCCTGTAGAATCTGTATAATATACTTATTTAAACTTTTATTGTAAGAACTGTAACCAATATCATAATTTGTTGTGGTACTACCGTGTTCTAATAGGTATTTTGTAATGGTCAACCTATGCTCATCACTAAGATGTTCACTTAAATTAACACGATCTAAAGGATAATAACTATTATCATCATTGTTTAATATCTCTTTTCTTTTTTCCGAATCGTATATTGTTCCTAATAAAGCTACGATGACTTCAACACGTCCATGCACAAAAAAGTACGACAGTATTCGTGACTGATCTTTTTTATCATTTAATTTCTTAAATATATCTGGTTTTTTTAAGAGTAATTTTTCTTGTATCGGGCGATATTTGTTATCATGATTGGCATAAACAGCTAAAATGCCCCCATTATATAATCTCATATTTGGATTTCTCTCTGTATATTTGTATTTTTCTCTATAATCACCGTATAGCATAGTTTTTATTAAAGTATTGACATCCTCATCGTTTAATGAGTCTAAACTGGCGCCTTTCAATAATAGATCGAAAGCACAACAAATATCATTTTTTTGCATGGCATAATCCAAGGCACTCTTGTCCGTATTATCTTTTGTATTTACAAACTTGACCAATTTAGAATTTTCATATTCGGGATACTTAAACCGACCATGTTTTAAAACACTGTTTTCATAAGTGTCATTGGCGTAATCTAAAAGTTTTCGGACATCTTTGCAACGACCATCGATAATAGCATAATGTAGAAATGTTTTGCCCAAAGTATCAAGTTTTTTTGCCCAATCGCTATAGCCATATTTTAATACAGATTTAATAAAGTTTGTATGCTTTTTTGTAGAAACAAAATTCAATAGTGGCTTATTTAATGCTGAAGTAATTTTTTCTTGTCTTCCATTTAACTGTCCAATTATACTGTTAATGAATATTGGGGATGTATTTAAGAACACATCATCAATACACTGGAGGTTCAGTGTATCAGCAGGTTCTGTAAGTATTTTCTTGGCTATAGAAAAAGAAGTAAAATATTCAGCAAAAGTTCGATGTATGAAGTGTGGTTTATCATCTATAATTTGATCAACAATACCCTCATTGTGCTTGCCACTTTTAACTTCTTCTATCAAACCATTTAGTTTTTCAATAGCGTTTTGAGATAGTAATTCTTCCAACTCTTCATCGCTGAATAATGCTTGCAATGCTAACAATTCATACTTCTTTTTAAATATATTATAATTCTGATCGGCTAATTCTTCTTCATCTGTTTTACTGAAATCTCTACCTTTCTTTTCTACCAAGTGGAACTCATAAAATTTCCTTCTAACAAAACGATCATACAATTCAAGTAAAGTAAAATCCTTTGGTAACACAGGTGTAGCGCATTCTGATTTCAAAAATTCTTTACAGCCTTGCCATTCTGATGGTTGTTTTTCTTTCTCATCTTGAAAAATTTCTGCAATTATTCTCGTTTGTAACGGAATACCAATAAATTCTCGATCTTCATCATTTATTGATTTAGAAATGTGTTTCGTTATAGATTCAGCATATGTATTTAATCGATCTGTATATTTTCCACCTGAATTCTCTAGTTTCAATTTTTTAGTCCAAAACTTAGTCAAAAAATCATTTTGTTCGTCTTGTGATAATGGCTTCAATACATTAGAGAATACTCCTAATGCTCGTTCTAGTTCTTTGCTCATATTTGGTCTAGTGGTAATAAATAATCTTTCTACTTTATAATTTTGTAATGATTGCAATATTTTGATTACTATATCTTTATACTTTGGACTAATCTCATCAAATCCATCAAATAAAAATGCCATTCTCCCGCGATTAATAATCCGATTTTTAAATAATTCTTTTTCGAAATTTGTTTTTAGCTTTGACTGTTTATGTGATTCTAATAAATCATCTATTAAAAAATTCACCACTTCATTTTTATCATAATTACTGAATTCTGATTCCAAATTGTTCAACACTTTATTAAAGAGTTCAGTGTAATCATTTAAATTAATCCTAATCACCCATAGACTCAAATCATTTTTTAGCTTCATTGATAAACTAGTTAGTACTGTACTTTTACCCATTCCAGCTGTATCAGAAATAATAACTATTTCATGGTGATTTTTTTTGTCAACTAATTCATCTTGTCCAATCAAGCATGGGCGGCTATTACTATCAGTTTTATCTTTTAATCTACATCGTGCTAGATTAGTTGTAGAACCGTGAGATTTGTACCAAGCTAATTTTTCTGGATGGCTGCGTAACAAATGAATGTTAAATTTTGTATTTTCCTCATGTAGTTCTTCGAACTTCTGTTCAGCCAATTCTACTGTATCAAATGCGAAAATGTGTTTATTACCTTCCAATCCACTATCAGTACCACAAATAACAAATATATCGCTATCAAATTCTCTAACGCATTTTTTAATCTTTTCCATGCTAAAGGTTGCTGGCCTTAACCAACGATATATATAATAATAATCAACTTCACCTAAATTCTCTAGTTTCGTACCTATATTGATTTCCTCGCCCTTAATTAACTTGACTAATGTTTTTGTATCGATACTCAATTTGTTTAGTTGTGCATCTAACTGCTGTAAGCTTAGCCTTTCTCCTTGAAAAGTTACTTCTTTCTCTGAAAGTTTTTCTTTTGAATCAACAGTAAGATCATTAAAACTACTGTCATCAACTGGATATGTGAACTTGTAATCATCTTCAAATTTCTTAGCTAAAGCATTATCTTGCTCAGCGAGCAGAAGAATTTTCTTATTTTTCTTATTTTGTTCCAATGCATCAATCAACTCACAATATAAGTCAAATATCTCATCATCTGTAGCACCAGATGCACAGTGTATGATTAACAAATTGTGACTAATTTGAGATTTTAATGCTTCTAATACACGTTTTTGGGTTTTTGGCCGCAGTAACGTACTCAAACGCATAAAAATGTAAGCGTCGTGCCTTTCATATTGTGCAAAACCATCTTTATCTTTTAGATGTTCTAGTGCATTATAAACCTTAATTGCGCTTAAAAATGTTTCTTCTGACGGCAGATGAAAAACATTTTTTTCTGTAGAGGCAAAACTTTGTAGGAGATCAACGATGTTATTTTTTTCAAATTTCATACTATATTTTTCAAGTTTCTCGGAATACGCTAAATTCAAGCCCACAGATATTAGACCACTAACTTCCCGTTCAATTGACTCAAAAAACTGTTTGCCATCTTTTGCCTCGAGAAATCTGCCTTCCTTTCCTTTTTCTTTACGTTTCTTTTTAAACCAGTCCAACATTTTCGTTTGAAAGGAATCAGCTACTAATTCAGAATTAAGTAAATTAAATTGACTATGTTCCCCCAAGTTTCTTGCAATAATATTACCTAGCCTAACCTCATTAGGTTGATTGACGGCAAAAACTAACTTGTTTAGAAATTCATTTATTTCGTTTTCTTCAATCTTATCATTTGGCAGCGTAGGTTTGGATAGTAATAGTTCGCCATCAAGCGTCTCTTCACATGTCTTAAATTCACTTATTTTACATTCATATTGCTTAAGTTCACAAAAGTTTATGTTTCTATTTTCCAGCTCTTTTTTAAATGCAGCTCTGAAATTTTCTAAATTTCCAGCTAATTTATGATCTTCATCAAAAAACACTTCTCTAAAGCGTATTACACATTTTTCTTCGTCTTTCACTGATACGAGTATATGACCAGCCAATTTGTCAATGTTATATTTAAAAATATCTGCTTTATGAGTAATAAGAGTATCTGCAGCAATATATTCAGCAAATTTACTGGAAAATTGTTTTATGTCGGTAATTTCTGGATTAACTTGTGGCTTAAATACTTCTCCAAAATATTTAGATACAGCTATCTTTGTCTGGCGCAGCTTTTGCTTAAACTGATCTTCATCCAGTTCGAAAACCGATTGCAAAACATCTCGAAAATTTCTGACTTCTAGAGATATCGCATTCTTCACAAAATTATCACGAAACTTGGCATATTTTTTTTGTGGTTTTTTTCCAACATTTTCTTTAATATCAAATACTTCATTGCTTAGTGCACCATGGTATAGCTTAAAAATATGACTTCTTAGCTCCAACTTATTTTTAGATATTGTATCCTTCAATTCATTTGCTAATATATGTAAATCGGATGTATTTCTTAATATTTTATATAGGTCATGTTCCTTGTCATCTACAATAAGTTTATAAAACTCGCCTGATTTTGTTACATCTAGAATTTCATCTTTTTCTTTAATCTTCGCTGTCTCAATTCCTGCGTTTTCTAAGTTAACGAAATCAAAGTTTGCGTTGGTACAGATCAACAATTCAATTTCTTTCAATTTGTGGCTTTTAAATATGGAATCTTTCTTAATCTTACGATACGAAATAAAGTACTTTTGTAGACTAAAATCATCATCGTTTTTTGTAAGCAAATTGTGAGTAGTAATTTTTTTTGTTTCACCTGTTTCCTGCTTATGTTTTGCTTGCAAACACTTTATATTTTTCGCTTCAACATCATCTTTTCTTCTATACATGAAAACTAAATCGTCAAATTTTCCAGCATCCTCAACTTCTGTACCTAATTGAAAATCATAATCCATTTTTATGGCGCGTTTCAAGTATAACATTTGCAGTTTCAATTGGTAGATTGGACCATGCAAGTTGTGTACTAATCCACCTTTACGATAGTAAGTATTGCCTTTTGAATCAGTATCTGAACTATCATCCGATTTCAATCTTTTTTTATCGTTCTCAACATCAACAGAAGTAGAATTCCTTTTTCTAGCAGATGATTGACTTGATGTTCCCGGTTCAACATTCTGATCCATGGTTTCATTCGACTGTTGTGCTTTTTGAACTTCTTATCTTTTGGCACCACACCTTGTAGATCTTTCACTCGGTCAATATTTTTCAATTCATTGGAAATGAATTTCTCCTCAAATAAAAATGTTTTTACTTTTAACTTCAACTCAAAAGAGCCACTAATATAATTATTTATTCACTGTCTGACCATTGAATTAAATAAATTAGTTGAATGGTTCAAATTTTTGTATAGGAAACTATTTTTTCTCTGACGTTTACTGTCAAGTATAAGTGAGTCAACTATTATATTAAGATTGACACACCACAAGTCAATGTATGCTCTCGATAAAAATGTTAATGTATGAATCCAGTATTTAATGATAACAGGCAGTAGTACCCGATTTAAATATTCATGACATTCCACTTCATAAAAAAGCCGTTCTGTGTTGGAAAATAATTTTTATTCAGTTTATTTGTTCGCGCTATTTGTATTATAACATTCAACACTTGAGGATTAAGTTTGATATGCACAAATTTTACCAGATAATAAAATCATTTTACAACATCTGTAATATCCGTACAAGAATTAAATATTTCATTAAAAAGTGAGCGCGCGCCGCTTATATGTATTGTAAAGCAGAACTGTATACAAAACAACACAATAAATCATTGGACTCAATGCATTGAGTCAAAAAAAAAATCGCCAATATATGTATATATAAGTATAAGCTGTAAAATGTCAAATACACTCACAGTCACAGCTGTCAAATGAAGCTCAAATATATGGTGAAATTGCCAAAATCTGTATTCTGTGAGTGTATTTGACATTTTACAGTTTATTTTCAAGTGGAGGCGGCACTTAACTCAATTCAAATGAATGGACATTTTAATGAACGTATACATATAATATGAAAATTTTAAATGATTTTCAAAATTGAATAATACCCATAAAGAGATTATATGAATTGATATTTATCATAAAAATACGATCTGGACCATGATTGTCCATTGCTCCTGGCAACGTGTATGTCAAAATATATTCTCACATATCTAATACCATAAAATAAAATTTGGCAAAACTATTGAAATACAATTTTAAATTTATTCAGCAGCCGAAATCATTCATCGTCAAACATCATGAAACAGATTGTTTAAATTTCAAAAGATGTTCAGCTAAATTCATTTATGCACGTTAAACGGTATGGAAACAATAAATTTGCATATGTGATTGATGTCATGAGTGGATGACGACAATTCAGCTTATTTACAGAACATGTCCCGTGACATATTCAACAAACAAGTCGACATTAAAGTCTTTGAATCAGGTTTTTTTTCATTTTCCAGTAGTTTTGTTTTAGATTTTAGATTGAAAATTATCGGCTGAAGTTCTGAAATAACGGAAAAATTATATGCAAATCGTATTACAGAAACCAAACACCATCCATTTATGTTCCTGGCATTTTAAGCTAAATTGAAAATGGCATGGTACGAATTTCAAACTAAGAGCTGCTATGAGCATTCTTGTGGTGTATTGCAGTGCTACCTTACATAAATCATCTGATCTTCTCAAGTTTACATCTCTTATCGCTGAAATCGTCATTTCATGATATTGCGTTCACTTTCATTTAAATGCAATGTTCATGTTGAAATGTGTATGTATGAATTGAATCGTGCACACCTCGCACATTTATTTTGATACACAAGAAAAATTATCGAAATTTATTACTACAACAGCTGTAATTATTGCAAATAAAGCTCAAAGTGACTACCAAAATTAGACTATTTTTAAAAATATGAAACCCAATCGCACGTCAATATTGTTTATATTTTATATTGAACATGTACTAAAGTGGACAAAAAGGAGTAAGAATTTCGTATTTTGAAGGAAACCGTTGAAGTAATTTCATCGTCCCTTTTATGGCTAAATGGGTCCATCCCTCATGCACTTCTATGCCAAATTTGAGCACGATACAATAAAAACTACCAGTATTCATTTGTTGACTTGTTCAATTATACCTTAACAACCTTAACAAACAAAATCTTCTTATGGATAAGAAACACACAAACCGAATTGTATATCTACTCCAAGTTGATAAAATTTCAAGCGGAAACGTACATTTATAATACATTGCATCATACTGTTAAAATGACAGATAATATGTCTCACTTCCACATATTTTTTGGAACATTGCTCGTGATGATTCAAAAAAATTATCCGGATTTCAAAGAAAAATGTCCATTAAGTCATGAAAATTCAAATAATCAACGATTTATATGATGATTTTTTTCGCCAAAAAAATTCAAATCGTTTTTCGGCACGTTTTTTTCTATTAAAAGTGCTGTATTATTTTTCTTCTTTTTTCGTTTGATAATGACCTAGAGCGTAGAGCGTAGACAGAATGATTCAAAATCCTATACAAACCAAAACATCATTCAAACAAATGCTATTTATTATTCACGATGAATTTCGACACCATTTGTGCTTTTGCGTATATAATGTGATAAGGCGCGTTTGATTTTTAGCTATATATTCCAACAACGAAATTGTTGGTTCACAACCAAAACGGTTATTCTAAAAGAAGATTGACGAATCCAATGATTCGTATAGATCTTAAAAAATGTATATCGCTCTTTGGTAAGGCCAATAGTTCAAATTAGGTGTATCATCAGAGCATGTTTTACATTATCAAGTGCTTATTAAGTGCTTTTGTGCCTACATCGGCTAAGGCAGTTCACAGAACATTCTTTAAGTGAATATGATTGATTCAAAACAAAATATAACAAAAAAAAATGTTATTTAAGATGTCTATCATTGCTTTATTTGAAACCATCGCGACTCATTTTTAAATGTTTGGAACTAAATTAACTTAAAAATAATACAATTTTGATTTCTAATTTTATCGTTTTAAAATGGCAAAAAAATATGGTGCAAATCTTCCAATTTGGCTGGTTTTCTACACACGGGGCAGTTCGGCAAATCTTTCAATGACTTTTCGATACATGGTGGACAAAATACATGTCCACATGCTGTGGATGCTACATTCTTACCTAACATGCTTTCGAAACAAATGACGCAATCCGTTTCCGATGGTTGTGGTGCAGTTGGTTGATGAAAATCTCTGAACAAAATGTCATTTTGAATGGGTGATGTGATCTCAACTTCAACCGTTATGGAATTGTCATTAATAAATCCATTCTCTGGATTCAGTAGCTCCTCCCATGTTAAATTGACGGTATATAGCGCACTGCCTGGCTGAAAGTACTTACTTTTAATTTCTTCCACCGAATGCTCTTTTTTGCTTGACAGAATTCGGACCAACATCTGACGAGTGCATGATTTTTTGCCATACATAGCTAAACTCACACCAAATTGATTATTATGTTTGTAAACCGTTAGATACCATTGTAAATTTTCTGTCATAAATTGCGGTGATTTGACAGCCATCAACGATCGAATATTTTTAACTGTCAATTGATATTTGTGGCCATCGGTTTCAGAACCATTGCTGATATCTTTGAAAATCAATTCACTTTTATTCGAATCATACGGATCAGCCACATCAATTTGAACATCCAAAGTGATCATGTCATTCTTCACATAACATTTGCTTGCATCAAATAGATCGTTCAATAAAATCAATCCACCGCCATATCCATTTTTATAGTTGTACACGCATGGTAAGTAATGACGTTCAATTGCCTCGGTATTTTCATTAAACGATAGAAGTTTTATTGAGAATGATGCGACATAAGACCAATTGAATGATGTGTTTTGTTTCAGACAGTGCAGCGTAAAAACAAGATATTGTTTTCCATCATCCAATACCTTGAGAACACGAATCATCCACGGTACTCCACGGATCATTACTTCCGGTAAACAAATTCGCTCCTGCAATTCGCTAATGTTCGAAATTTCAATGAAAAACCGTGGAACTGATACATTTGGTGTCATTGTTTGGAGAAAACTCTTTGCATTTTGAATGGCAGAGTTTTCCATGAATGTAAATTCAAGTCGGATGCATTTGTTGTTAATGAAACTATTTGCTGGCTCAAGTAATTCAATCCACGGTATAAATTTTTCCATGCGACCCGCAACAAACTGTAGATCCGATTTCTCTTCACCTTTCGTCGAAAAAAGTTTCACCAACATTGATATTTCTGTGTTATCACTCTCGTATAAACTCATCGCAAGATGGTCTTCATATTTGCAAACGATTAAATTAAATTTTGTGTCTTTTATTTCGAATGTTGGTGATTTAACAGCCGTCAAATGTTTGATATTTTTGATGGTTACATTGAATTTAGAAAAAGATTCAGTTTTCTCACTTTTTTTAAAAATCAATTCACTTCGACGATTATTACGGTCCTTTGGAATAACGACTTCTATCTTCATTTTCAATTTTATCGCATCGCTGCTCACATAACCTTTGCTTGCATCCATTAAATCGTCCCAATCGATGAATGTCGGAGTGCCAAAAGTACTGTCGTTGTTATCAAAAACAGTCGGTAAAAGATGAAATTTAACGGCCTCAACATTTTGCTGATGCGATTCAAGTTTGAATGAAGCGGATGCCACGTAAGACCATTGTCCGAGTAGACTTGATAGAAAAACATTCTCTTTAACACAATGCAAATAAATGCCAAGCGACAATTTTGTTTCGTTGAAAAGTTTAACGATTTTAAGTTGCCATGGAATTTTTTGAATATATACTGTTGGTAAGTTGTAATAATCTTTTAATTTACTGATATTTTGAATATCGAAAGTAAAACTTTGTTTGAAAATTGACATTATTCACGAGTAAAAATCAACGCAACGAATGAAGTCTTTTTATGATTATAAATCACCAACGAGTGATCAAGTACAAGTAAAGATGGAACATTATCGCAACCGATTTTTTCGGAATCAATTTTTGAGCCGAATATTTATTCTTTTACCGAACATTAGCGATAACTGCTCGAATGACCGTGGTGTTTTATATGTTATAATTGGAATTTCCATACGTATTCATGTGTGATAGGCCAGACATTATGTTGAGATATTTTTGGGCGGCTGGATCAGCTCACGGTGCTAACGTCAGACGCTGAAATGGGGTGAAAGCACTAGAAGTGATTGTTATAGTGATTGTAGCATATGTTTTTATAACATTCTATTGTTCTCACTCTATTTCAGCACCAGAAGTAAGCTGCCTTAGCTGATCCAGCCGCCTGAAAATATCTCAATATAACTTCTGTGTGATACTCATATAATAATCTATCGTTCATTTTCTTCCTATTAGTACAAAAATAAATACATCGGCTGGCGGATTTCAATAGAAACCACGAGAATCTTCAAAATTACTTGTAAGTGTACGTAGTGATAAGGTCGTGTGATTGTATTGGTTTAATTTTTTGTGATTCGACATAAGAAAGAAGATGTGTAAAAATTTGGGTTTTTTTATTCAAGGAAAAGTGATTAGAAGTTCTTTAATAATCAAAAAATCATTATTCAAAAAAAAAAAGTTTTTATGGTTTCTATCTTTATTTTGGATTATCAAATGTAATATAATTATTAATGTTTGGGTGATATTGAAATGTTGTTTTATTTTTTCTAAAAAGTTAATTAAGATGAAAAAAAGAAGAATATTGCTAATTTAATTTCGTTTAAAATTCAAAATTCCCTTTTAAGCTAGCTGTTATATTGATTGCTTTCATTCATATGAAAAAAATATTTAATATCATTATTGAAAAATGCTTCGAAATGGCAAGAAAATACGGTGCACATCTTCCAATTTGGCAGGTTTTCTACACAATGGACAGTTCGGACGATTTCTGAGTGATTGTGTGATGCATGGTGAACAAAATACATGGCCACACGCTGTTGTCGAGGCGCTCTTCCCCTCCATGCTTCCCCAACAAATCACGCAATCCGATCTTGAGGTTCTTGTTGCTGGTACCGTTGGTGGCTGGAAATCACTGAACCAAATTTCATCTTTAATGGGCATGATCTCAACTTCAAGCGTTATTGAATTGTTGTTAATAAACTCATTTTCTGCATTCAACAAATCATCCCATTTTAAAAAATGGTCGGTATAAAGATCATTGCCTTGCCTAAAGTATTTCCTTTTAACATGTTCCACGGAATGTTCTCTTTTGTTTGAAAAGACTCGAACTAACATTTGACTCGCGCATGGTTTACTACCTAGAGTTGATCAGAAGAAAAGAATGGAAAAAATGGAAATTAATCAATGAGTAATGGAACAGAATGGAAAATGAATCGAAGGAATGGATCAGGAACTGTAGAGTAATGGAATAGTATTTTTTAAGTAAGTATGTCTTGTTTACTACCTTTAAAATCCAAACGGACACCGAATTGATTTCGATGCCTATAAATAGTCAAGTGCCATGGTGTATTTGCAACTATGAATTGCGGTGATTTAACAGCCACTAGCGATCGAATATTTATAATTGTTAAATAGTATTTATGGCGATCATTTTCGGAGTCGGTGTTGATATGAGCAAAAATTAATTCACTTTTATTCGAAGCATTCGGGTCAGCGACATCAATTTCAATATCCAAGGTGATCATGTCATTCTTCACATAACATTTGTTCGCATCGAATAAATCGTTCCATTCAATCAATGGATCACCGTAACCAAAACAGTCGTATACATTTGGTAAATAATGACGTTCAAGTGCCTCTGAATTCTTACTAAACGGCACTAGTTTCGTTGAAAATGATGCGGCGTAAGACCATTTCGAAGATGTGTCTTGTTTTAGGCAGTACAAAAAAACAAAAACTGTTTGTTTGTCATCGTTCAAACACTTGCACACTTGTACCTTCCACGGGATGCCACGAATCATTACTTCCGGTGAATAAAATCCTTCTACTTGCAATTTGCTTATTTTCGGAAATTCAATAGTGAACCGCATATGTTTAATTGGTACCGATGTACTTGAACTCATTTTTTGAAGAAAATTCTTTGCAAAATTCAGTGTCGGGGTTTCGATAAATAAAACTTCAAGTTTAATGGATTTATTCGTGACAAAATCGTTTGCTGGGTCAAGTAACTCATTCCACAGTATAAATTTGTCCATACCACCCACTTCAAGTTGTACAATTGATTTCTCATCATCCTTTGTCGAAAGGAGTTTCACTAATATTTTCCACGTAAATGATTCACCAACCATAGATAATAAACTGCATGCACTTGATTCAATGATTCATTGTTTATAGATATGGTCGTGGCGAGATGTTCTTGATGCTTGCAAACGGTTAAAGTTAATTGTGAATGCTTTATGTTGAATTTTGTCGATTTAACCGCCGTCTAGGGGGATTCCGCGCTCTTAAATATGAATAAATATGAACAAATTCGGGGGATTTCAACAAATTCAAGAGATGTTAACACAACTTTACGTTTTTTGGGAGATATTTTGAGATTTTCTGAACTGCAATACCGACAATGTTGAACTTGACAAGAACAGGGAATGAAGAAGTGGTGAATTATTATGAAAGCTTCTATATACTAAAAAATATATTGATTTGTTCTGATTAACTATTTGTTCAATCTCTTTTATACTTTGTTCATTTAAATTACTTAATGACACTCTATCGATTGCACAGACAGCCAAAATATCTTTAATAATTTTTGGAATTTTATATTCGTAGAAGTTTTGATACTCACGCCAGAACCGTTCCATTGCAAATGGCACATTTCAATTTTGCTTTGTAATGCAAAAACTTACACACATGTAACAAACAACTACCATGACAGCTTAGAAGCTGTCCCAATAATTCACCTATTATAAATAGGTCTGCAGCGCCAAAAATTCACCACAATTCATTATTATCTCATATTCACCCATATTCTAAAAATGTCAAAATATTCGACAAAATTTGAAGTATCCTACATGGTGGGTATCGGTGAATACTTACGGATATTGTCAGATACGGTGAGATATTTGAATTTTTATGAGATTTTAAGAATGAAGTTAAATTTTGGTACATAAATACGCGCGGAATCCCCCTAGACCGCCGTTAAGTGTTCGATATTTTTTATAGTTACATCAAATTTAGACGAACAATCAGTCTTTTCACTATTTTTAAAAATCATCTCACTTTGATTGCGACCATTTGGATCGTGGATTTTGATTTTTACGTTCAGCCTTCCCGTGTAGTATACGGGCGCTAATTTGAAGTCGCAGGCACTCTTATTCGCGCTATCGGAGATTCCTCTTTAAACATTTTCGCATAAAGACACAGCAACAGAATATGAGTTATGCATACAGTACATACAGTCGACAGAGTCACTTACTAGCATAGCACACAATATGAATAGTATGCACAATGTGCATAGTGTGCTATGATATTGAGCGACTCTGTGGACTGTATGTACTGTATACATAACTCATATTCGGTTGCTGTGTCTTTATGCGAAAATGTTTAAAGAGAAATCCTCGATAGCGCGACAAAATATTTTGCGCTCTCGGTCATTCCTCTTCCAAAGCGCAAATAAGAGCGCCTGCGACTTCCATTTAGCGCCCGTATACTACACGGGTTATCGTGTCATTGTTCACATAACGTTTGTTTACATCAATTAAATTAAACCAATCAATGAATGACGGTGTACCAAAAGCACTGGTTTCGTTATCAAAAACTCGTGATAAAAGGTGGTATTCAACTGCTTCCACATTTGGGTCATGCGACAGAAGTTTTATCGAAGCCGATGCCACACAAGACCAATTTGTGATCCCATCCTTCTTTTGGCAGTGCAGATAAACGTCGAGCCATAATTTAGTGCCGTTGAAATTTTTGCCGACTTTAATTTGCCATGGAATATTATGAACAAATATTATGGGTGACCACGATTCTCGCGATTGATAGATATTTTGAATGTCGAACGAAAAATCAACTTCTGGATTGGACATGTTTCACGTCTGAAATGCAACGAACAACTAACATATAAAGCCGCTTTATGATTGTGACGAAATTCGCGGTGATCATTGCGGTATGTGATGAAATAATGTTTTAAAACGATGAATCACAATTGTTTATCACACATGCGTACTTGTAGCGTCTTATATGTGAGAACTTTCATACGTATTTACGTCCGATGTTTCGCACACACTTTCTTTCATTCTCTCGTTCTTACAACAACAAAAAATAACAATATCATCACCTAATGTGCCGATTTTAGTGGAACAGCTTGATAATCACATGTGCTTGTGTGTGATGGGAGGATGTGATTGTATTGGTTTTACCGTTTATGTAAAATATCTCAATTCGTTTTCATTCAGCTTCGCGTATATTTTTCTATTTCATAGCGTATTTTCCATGGACAAAATCAAATGGCTTGAGTTTTAGGTAGAATATTTGTGTGAAACAAAATCGATTAGAAATATTTTCAGCTAAATGACCAATTTTTGATAGTTTGTTGATCTTTGTTACACTGTGAACACAGTCAATAATTTTGTGCTTGATCAATATTGACTCGGGTTTTAAAATTACTCGACTGGTTTGAAATAAAAATATTTTCGTGAGGGAGAGAGGGTTTGGTGCACAACAGTTGAGTGGAGTGATAAAAATGTTCATACTCATGACATACTGTCATACATGAATACAGAATTATAAACAATTTTAACTCTCTCCAATACAGTATTCGAAAAATAAGAAAAAAACAAACATAATTATTTCTCTTTGCTTTGCACGAAACACAAAAAAAATCATTTCCGAGAGATTGTATTATATGAACGTTCATGCATGAAATCGACTTTGAAGCCGATTACGCTGTTTATTATGTATAAAGTAAGAACATCGCAGTTAAATATAGAGAAATGAAAGAAAAAAAATGCAAATTAGGATATTTTCTTTCGTCACAATCTCTAGCAAAAAGGGTTTTTTTTTCATTTTTCATTCCCACTAGAAATATCGGCGCCTGCTGAAATCAGTATAAATACACAGTCTGATCATTTTTGTGCAAAGCGAAAGATATTTTCTGAGGTCAATATTCTTGTTTTGCTTGAAAAACTAAATATCGCTCGGATTTTAACAAACCTTTGATTCATCTTAAGGACTAAGACAAAGTGCTTTCGTGCCAACATCAGTCAAGCCAGTTCACAGAGCATTCTTTAAGTGAACATGATCGAACATGATTGATTCAAAATAAAATATAATAAAAAAATGTCATTTAAGATGTCTATCATTGCTTTATTTGAAACCATCGCGACTCATTTTTTAATGTTTGTACGAATTTGAATGGATTAAAGAATCAAGAAACTAAATTAACTTTAAGCAATAAAATTTTGTATTTTAATTTTAAAATGGCAAGAAAATACGGTACAAATCTTCCAATTTAGCTGGTTTTCTACACACGGGGCAGTTCGGCCAATCTTTCAATGACTTTTCGATACATGGTGGACAAAATACATGTCCACATGCTGTGGCTGATACATTCTTACGTATCATGCATTCGAAACAAATGAAGCAATTCGTTTCTGATGGTTGCGGTGCAGTTGGTTGATGAAGATCTCTGAACGAAATGTCATTTTGAATGGGTGATGTGATCTCAATTTCAAGCGTTATGGAATTGTCGTTAATAATAAATTCATTCTCTGGGTTCAGTAGTTCATCCCACGATAAAACATCGTCTGCACCTAGACCAATGTGTTGTTTTTGTTCAACCGAATGCTCCAATTTGGTAGAAAGTATTCGAATTAATATCTTACGAGTGAATTGCTTGTTGCCATTCAAACCTAAACGCAAACCAAGTTGATTGTTATGTTTATAAATGGTGAAATACCATAGTAAATTATCAATCATGAATTCGGGTGTTTTTACAGCCATCAGTGATTGAATATTTTTAATTATTAATTGATATTTATGGTGATCATTTTTACAATCATTCTTGACATACTTAGAAATCAATTCACTTTTATTCGAATCATACGGATCAGCCACATCAATTTGAACATCCAAAGTGATCATGTCATTCTTCACATAACAATTGGTCGCATCAAATAATTCGTCCCATTCAATCAATCGATCACCATACTGGTTATTATCAGTGAAGACGCGTGGGGAAAAGTGACGTTCAACTGCTTTTGCATTGTCATTAAATGGCACAAGTTTTGTTGAAAATGACGCCGCGTAAGACCAATTTGAAGATGTCTCTTGTTTTTTGCAATATAAGTAAATAAAGAGTGAGTATTTTTCATTGACCAATTTCTTATAAACATGAACCATCCACGGTATGCCACGGATCATTACTTCCGGTGAATAAATGCCTTCCTCCTGGAAGCTGCTAATTTTCGCAATTTCGATGGAAATTTTTGTATATTTGATGGGAATGGATATATCTGACGACATGGTTTGTAGAAAGTTCTTTGCAAACTTCAGAGTAGACTCTTCCACAAATGAAACTATAAGTTTAATTGAGTTATTTGTGACAATACCATTTGATGGCTCAATTAACTCAGTCCATGCCATAATTTTTTTTATTCTTGACCCATCATATTGTACAAATGATTTGTTTTCATCTTTCGTCGAAAAAAGTTTCACCAACATCGATATCAGTAGTTTTGAACCATTCATACATAAATTCATCGCAAGATGGTCTTCATATTTGCAAACGATTAAATTTAACTTTGCGCCTTTTATTTCGAATGTTGGTGATTTAACAGCCGTCAAATGTTCGATATTTTTGATCGTTACATCGAATTTAGAAAAAGATTCAGTTTTCTCACTTTTTTTAAAAATCATTTCACTTCGACGATTATTACGGTCCTTTGGAATAACGACTTCTATCTTCATTTTCAATTTTATCGCATCGTTGCTCACATAACCTTTGCTTGCATCCATTAAATCGTCCCAATCGATGAATGTCGGAGTGCCAAAAGTACTGTCGTTGTTATCAAAAACAGTTGATAAAAGATGAAATTTAACGGCCTCAACATTTTGCTGATGCGATTCAAGTTTGAATGAAGCGGATGCCACGTAAGACCATTGTCCGAGTAGACTTGATAGAAAAACATTCTCTTTAACACAATGCAAATAAATGCCAAGCGACGATTTTGTTTCGTTTGAAAGCTTAACGATTTTAAGTTGCCATGGAATTTTTCGAACATATACTGTTGGTAAGTAATTGTAATCTTTTAAATCACTGATATTTTGAATATCGAAAGAAAAACTTTGTTTAAAAATTGACATGATGCACTAGTAAAATTCAAAGCACAACTGACAGATAAAGTCTTTTTGAAATTATATAAAATATCGCCCACGGAGAGAAGATATATATGTGTCAAATATACACATAGTCGTACGGTTGAATGTGTGATCAAAAGTGTTTACATCTGTTATTTATTTCGCATAATCTTCTTTTGCAACAAAAACAATTTCATTGGCTGGTGAGTTTCGGTAGAATATTAAAACTTTCGAAAACATCTGCGCTTATACGTATAGTGATAAGGGAGTGTGATTATTTCAGCCATGTCGATTTTCTATATTTTAAATGTTTTTTTTTTGTTCACAAAAAATAATGTATGCTAAAAAAAGACTGGAAATTCCATGAGATGTGATTATTCGATGATTCAGATTTTAAAATCATAACAGGTCTTTTGAGTAATTAAATCATTTATTACATTTTCAATTCTTTTTGTGAGATAATACAAGTATACAAGTAACTCATTGTTTCCAAGGAATATATAGTACGTAAGATAGATGTCTATTTCTTTTGCTGTTAAATTCTTTGAAATGGGATTTTCGTCAAACAACTGGGTATTTACCCAAAGATAATGCATTGACAACACAATAATCAGTCATTTGCTGTTAATTATATTCTTCGCTCTTATCACAATTTGTCGAAGCTACTTCACATAACATTAAAACCCACGAAGAGCGTTATGA
>NW_022199372.1:62696-76603 GCF_009176525.2 Contarinia nasturtii | reverse complement strand
TGGGCGGATATAGGCGGAGGTCGACGGACACTGGCGGACACGGATACTGGCAGATTAGCGGGAGCAATGTCAGTTACCCCGTTATGATGCCATTGGTTTTTATTCCGTTTGATAATATTGAATATTATTAAATAGTAAAAGTTTCTATTCAGAACAGAGCTGCCCACGAACACCATTCGCTCATCGAAACCCTAAAAAAATCGAAAAACATTCTGAACTTACGCCCGGGGGTGGGCAGCTTGGACGATTTAAGGGGAATTATCTGATCTTACACTCTTCCCAATCTTGCTTTCCAAACAAATCGCGCACTCACCCTTTGATGGTTTTAATTTCGGTTTTGGTTCTAGATCTTTTGGAGATACGATCTAAACTTCAAGCGTTATTGAATTGTCATAAATAAACTCGTTCTCTGGATTGAACAACTCATCCCACGATAAAACATTTTCGGTACAAAGCGTATCGCCTGGGTGAAAGTATTCCTTTTGCACTAGTTCCAATGAATGTTCTGTTTTAGTGGAAAGAATTCGGACCAACAGCTGACGAGTAAATGATTGCTTCGAATATCAAGTTGATTATTATGTTTGTGAACAGTTAGAAACACTTTTAAATTTTCTATTATGAGTTGCGGTGATTTGACAGCCACTAGTGATCGAATATTTTTAATTGTCAATTGATATTTATGGCGATCGTTTGCAGAAGCATTGCTGATATCTTCAAAAATTAATTCACTTTTATTTGGATCGTTTGGATCTGCCACATCAATTTGAATATTCAAGGTGATCATGTCATTCTTCACATAACATTTGTTCGCATCGAATAGATCCTCTCATTCAATCTATCGACCGCCATATCCGACACCACCATTAGTGAATACACGTGGGGAAATGTGGCATTCAACTGCCTCTGTATTGTCATTAAACGGAACTAGTTTCGTTAAAAATGATGCGGTGTATGACCAATTTGAAGATGCATCTTTTTGGAAGTACAAAAAAACATGAACTCTTTGTTTTTCATCTATCAACTTCTTACAAACTTGTACCGCCCACGGAATTCCACGGATTATTACGGTGAATAGATACCTTCTTCTTGCAATTTGCTAATTTTTTGAACTTTAATGGAAAACCGCATATATTCGAATGGAAGTGATATATTTGATGTGCCTGCTTGAAGAAATTTCTGTGCATTTTGAATGACAGAATTTTTCATAAATGAAACTTCGATTTTAATGGAGTTATTTGTGATAAAACCATTTGCTGGCTCAAGTAACTCATTCCAGGATATAAATTTTTTTTATACAAGACCATCTCAACTTCACAATTGATTTATTATCACCTTTGGTTGAAATAAGTTTCACTAACATATTCAACGTATTAGTATTGGCTATTCTCGAGTAAAAGAATATTTAATTTTTACTAATTGATTTTTTATTAGATCTTTAATTGTCGTTTTCTAAATTTGAACTAACTTTGATCATTCATTAAACCTACTTATATATTAAGATGTACGTGCTTAAACATTGAATAAATGATTGCTTATTAGGCAATACGAGCTTTTACAATAATAATTTGAATAAATGATTGCTTACTTTGCTAATTTAACAAAATGTGATAAAAGCATAAATTTGAAAGACAAAAATAAGATATCAAAATAAATAAATAAAATGTTTAATCATAATATGTTGAATAAATCAAGTTTAAAAATTATTGTTGATTAAGCATCAACATTGGCCATTAAATTCATAGCAAGATGGTCTTGATAATTGCAAACGGAAAAGATTAATTTTGATTTTTTCATTTCAAATGTTGGTAATCTCACAGCTGTTAAATGTTCGATATTTGCGGTGGTTAAATAAAAATTTGCAGAGTAATCAGTTTTCTCAGTATTTTTAAAAATCATCTCACTTCGATTACGGTCATTTTGATCAGCGACTTTTATTTTGATGTTCAATTCAGTCGTATTATTTTTCACATACCCTTTGCTCACATCCATTAAATCATTCCAATCAATTAATGACTTGCAACCTAAACACCAGAAGTATTATCAAAAATCTTTGGCAAAAGATGACGTTCAGCTGGTTCCACATTTTCCTCATGTGATTTAAGTTTGAACGACATCGATGCCACATGTGACCAATCACTCAGTTCATCATCTTTACTGCAGTATAAATATACACCAAGCGATGATTTTGTTCCTTTTACAATTTTCGTAACTTGAATTTGACATGGAATATTTTGAACAAATACTGTCGGTGACCAAGCTCCTTCCGGTTGACTGATATTTTGAACATCAAAAGATATGTAAAATATTTTCTAAAACTGACATGGTTTCCAATTGAAATTTGCTACACAACTGATCACGCGTTTATCAAATACAATCAATAAGTATACGTATCACGTAAATGGAATTATGAAATGAATTTAAGTGTCCAAATTATTCACAATCTGCACTTTAATCAAACATTTTATATTTTTCTTCATCAAGCTCTTAAAATAGATAACATTAGCGTGTGTCTTCATTTTCATCCGATTAGAAATATAATGCATTACTCATTGTTCAATGATCATCCGTTATTTTCAATCATATTGATGATAAATAGATTTTAAAATAATTAATTACGTCATTTAAAACCTTCAATTATGAGGATAGTACGAGGCTATTGCATAGACAAAAGCAATTGAGTGAAATGTCGATTGATCCAACTATTATTTCTGGCAATGATGTTATTCATTTGCTGCTTGGGTGCCAGTGTTTGGACATTTGCTATATATATCCGCGCTCAGCTGATATATTAAGCTGACCGTTACCGACAATTGTTGGTCATGATTTATTCTAATCGATAATTGCCGCCTTCTAATCAACGATTTTTCAAAAACCAAATGTTCAGTATAACGCTTAATTGGGCAAATTCGAAAATCGAATATCAAACTGTTCCGAAGCGATAGTGAAAATACTGTGAAAGCCAATTCGAACATCGCTTCGTTTTGTTTATGTGTGTGCAGTGATGTGGTTGTACAAACACATTGACAGTAACCAAACAGCACCAAAATCAGCCTGTCATTCTCACACCATTATTCATCTCCTTCATCTTTGATTATATACAGTAAAAAATCAAATTATTTTAAAGAAGCTCCAACAAAGTTATAAAAACAACTCAATCAACATAAAAGAACACTGATAAAAAAAGTTTCGACATATTCCACGAAAGTAAGCAAACGAATTTTTACCTCTGCATGTGTTGGTCACATGTTTTTCTCACAAAGAAAGTGCGAGTTGTATATTGATGTTAATTTGTATTGATTTTTTTTTATTATCTCACAGAAGATGGCTGATAAAAATGAAATTTTGGGTACAAAACATCGTTTAGAAGAAACGGATGGTCCAGAGCCAAAACATCAGCGGATTGTTGATGGTGAAAGTGCATCAACCAATGAAACAAAGCTCACGGATGTTGTGGACGATTGTCTTGAGCGAATTTTCATGCATTTGAGCCTCCAAGATCTTTTGAACATTGCCCACACCAACAAAGACCTGAAGTCGGCCGCTGACATGGCATTCAAGCGTCAATTTGGCAAAATGGAATTCGAATTATGGAAAAATGGTGATTTTTCGCTGTTCAGTGACGTAATTGAAATCGCCGATAAAAAAACCCAATTGAGGCTGTTGCGATCTTTTGGTCACTCGATTTCCAAATTGACTATACAGCCTCCTGGAGAATTTGGCAAGAAATTGGTTCATTATGCGAATGAATACTGTAGTAATTCATTAATTGCCATCCAGTTTCATCAGTCGTTGATTAAATTATTGCCAACAAAACCCTTTTCAAAGGTGGAAGTGGTTGAATTGATCCACTGCAGATTGTACGCAGACATGGAATTGAATAAATGGTTTCCGGCAGTGCGTCAATTGGATTTGATGGAGTGTTCCCTTGTCAACAAACAGTTCGTCGTGGAACATCTACCACATTTGAAGCACTTGAAGATTAAGGGTCGAAATCGTGTTCCACCCGAAAATATCTTCACCTCACTGCGAAATAATCCACAACTGCACAGTATATGTCTTGACGAAATTGTTCTACCGAAAAACTTTTGGCACGCCTGTCAAAAGCTTACACGATTAAAGAGCCTGAAGATCTTAGATCATTCCGATTACCTCTTCCCAAAAGGTGACACAGCCGTTCACTTCGGTGCATTGAAGACATTAGGTATTCTTATCAAACATGACAGAGACCTACGTGTGATTTTGTCAATGGCAATGTTTGATCGCCTCGAAGACATCACTTTGCTTTTATATGTGGACAATGTGCCTGACACATACCATTGGTCAAACTTCTTTAAGAAGCATCCATCTATCGAAAAAATCACTTTGGCTTCGTGCATCAACGAAATCAACGAAAGAACCATCACTGAAATCGTACAAATGTTGCCAGCGTTGAAAGAATTCAAACATTTTGCTGGATATTTTTCCATTGATGAAGTAGTTCGTTTCGTGAAGAAATTCAAATTGATGAGCTATGGCTTCAGACTCAAGGAAAACGATGATTTCGAAGAGCTGCAAAAGAGGCTGGGCGCAAAATGGATTGCATCAAAGGAGGATTGGTGGCATATTAGAGTGATTCCCAAATTGTAATGGATCGAAAATTTTCAATACAAACAATTCTTTTTTGAAATACAGTTTCCATACATTAAGATCATATGTTGTAACCAACAATATTATATTTAACTTTATTCCATTCATAACAACACAACATACTTTAACACAATATGAAGTCTACATTCGTAAACACATAACATACTAAGATTTAGTGTCAACCTCTATTAAATGTCAATCGATCGTTTATTTTGGTTCAATAAAGTTTCTATATTCAAATGTTTGCAATTTCATTGAAAAGAATTAAAAAAAACGTTTTTGACTTGAAGAAATATTTTGGAAAATAATAGAACATTTTATTTGAATTCATGGCAAAAAAATCGAATTAACGATTCGAGTACGCGAACTGATGCAATGCTGCGAAAGCGACAGTACATTTTATTAATCCGAACCTTTCACCAACCCGATTGCGTTAATATGTGTGCACAATGACGTAGTCTCACAATAACATCGTCACCAGAGAGTCTACACAGATACAACACGAAGGTGCTAGTCATGCATCGTCATTTCCCCGCCATCTTTGACGAAATACATTGAAAATCGGGAATAAATATTTGGCGCCGCTTATTCGTAATCATTTTTAATTTTACCACAAAAGTTTTTTTTTAAACAAGTTTCAGCGAAAATAAAATTTGGAACAGAACTACCTGGAACAGATTTTTCTAATTGTTTCCATCAAGGTAAGCATCGAGTAAACATTACATTTAGATTTTTTATTCAAACAAGTGTTTAAAACTCAAGTATTGAACAACAATTGCATCGTATGAACATGAGATAGTGTTGATCTATCAGTTCTGAAAAACAATTGAGTGTTTTGTAATAAATTGGTATGTCTCCATTGTTGTTACAGAAAATGACCGATCACAAAGAAAATTTTGGGCTAAAACGTCGTGCAGAAGAAACAAATGACGCGGAACCGAAGCAGCAACGAATTGACAATGACGATGGTTTCGCTACTGATAACCTGAAACTCACAGATGTCGTGGAGGATTGTCTCGAACGGATTTTTGTGCATTTAAGTCTCGATGATCTCTTGAGCATTGCCCACACCAACAAACAATTGAAGCCGGCGGCTAACACGGCGTTCCAGCGTAAATTCGGCAAGACGGAATTTGATTTATGCACCGATGGCATTTTTTCGCCAGACAGCCACATCATTGAAATTTATGACAAGAAAACCCAATTAAGACTATTGCGTTGTTTCGGTCATTCAATCACCAAGCTGGCTATATGGAATGGTGGTGAATTTGGCGAGAAATTGATGATGTATTCAAGCGAATACAGTTGCGATTCATTAACTGTCTTTCGGATGAATTGGTATAACACTAAATGGTCACTAAAAAAACCATTTGCAAACGTTCGTGACATTGAATTCTTTCAGTGCAAAATGTATGCGGACATGGATTTCAACAAATGGTTTCCGGCAGTGCGTTGTTTGGATTTGATTCATTGTTTTTTTGATAACAAAACATTCATCATGAAGACTGTTCAACACTTGAAACAATTGAAAATTTTCGGTAACATTCGTGCCGAAAACATTTTGGCTTGCCTTCATCATAATCCACAGCTGTGCAGCCTGTCGTTGGATACAATTGATTTGCCGAAACAATTCTGGAATGCATGTCAAGCGCTCGAACAGTTGGAACATCTGAAGATCGAAAAGTATTACAATGACCTCTTTCCGAATGTTGACACTGTGGCTAATTTGAGCGCATTGACAACACTCGATATTTCCGTGACAAATCATGAAGATCTACGTGTGATGGCGTCAAAAATAACATTTGATCACCTCAAAGATATTACGTTGGAATTTGTCTTTTGTTTGTATTCGATTGATTTACATCCATTGCTGGAATTTTTCGAGAAGCATCCATCTATCGAAAAAGTCACTTTGACGTCTGTGTACTACAATGATCGATTTCAGTTGTACAACATCAACGAAAGCGTCATGACCAAAATTGCACAAAAACTGCCATCGTTGAAAGAATTCAACAATTTCTGCCATTATTCCTCGATTGATGAAATACTTCAATTCGTGGAAAAGTTTAAGTTGATGAGGTACGGTTTCGAAGTCAAGAATCAACAATCAAAAATCAATCTAATGGAGCGACTAGGCTCAGAGTTTCATGCATCATTTGATGGCCGCAGTGTTGAAGTGATTCGCAAGTCCTAATGGCTTGAATTTCCAATTCTTCAACACAAACAGTTTAGCATTTGAACGACCAGCAACGTTAAATTTAAGAATCAGAATTAAAATCGTTTATTTTGACCCAATAAAGTTTCCATCTTTAAATGTTTTTTTTTGTTTGTTTTATTAAGCATAAAAGATTAACTGAACATTGCATAAAATACATTTTTTGAAATAAAATTATTTACAGCATAAATTGAAAGCTCACAATGAAACTTGATTCGAACATGGCTTTTCGAAAAATGACATGTGAACTGGTTCAGTTTAATAGCGACAATACTGTCTGCGAATCGGGATATTGTCAGTGATTCAGTTGGTTTGATTGTGTGCGTGCGTGCTACACAGTGACGAAACTGTACATTCACATTGCGACAGCCAAAGTATAAAGGTGCTCCAAATTTCATCATTTATCGTCGCCATCTTTAGCATAAAGTGCGGCCTTGGATTTTTATTTGCGTTAGTAAAATTTTGAGATTACATTAAAAACCTTCGAGAAAGGAAGAAATAATCAATTCGGACCTGATTTTATTCGAAAATAGAACTTTCACATCGGTGAGCATAATTTGAAAGAAATTTTGTGTCTTTGATTTTTATGATATCCTACTGTTAGCTGTTGTTTTCTTAACAATTTTTGAATCTGACAAAGAACGAAATTGGGAGCAGTATTGAGGCTAATTTGTGTATTTTCAAATTTTCTATTAGAAAATGGCTGAACAACAAGCGAATTTCGTAGTAAAACGTCGACAAGAAGGAACAAATGAACCAGAGCCAAAGCATCCACGAACTGACGATGGTGAAGGCCCAGCAACCAATACAAAGAAACTGACAGATGTGGTGGATGATTGTCTTGAGCGAATCTTTATGCATTTGAGCCTCGAAGATCTCTTGAACATTTCGCACACAAACAAAGACCTGAAGCCTGCTGCTGACATGGCATTTCAGCGTAAATTTGGCAAAATGGAATTCGAACTAAAGGAAAACAGAAGATATTATTCTTCAAACGACGACAGAATTAAAATCGAAAACAAGAAAACCCAACTGCGGTTGTTGCGTTGTTTTGGTAATTTGATCACCAAACTGGCTATAATTACTTTCGACAAATTTGGCAAGAAGTTGGTTAGCTATGCAAATGAATACTGTTTCGATTCGTTAACTGCAATCAAGATTGGTGATGGAACTGGCTACATCAGAAACAACTTGTTGCAGAAACCATTCGCAAACGTTGAAGTTGTTGAATTGAACGAGTGCCGATTATATGTAGATACGAATTTTAAGAAATGGTTTCCGGCAATGCACTGTTTGAAATTAATTCACCATAAAACGTTTCCTTTAGATATGTTCATCGTAAAGAATATACCACAATTGGAGCATTTGAAAATTTATGGAAACCACGGTACTAACGCCGAGAATATTTGTACCTTATTGCGAAATAATCCACAATTGCGCAGCCTATGTCTAAATGAGATTGATCCACCGAAAAAATTCTGGAAGGCATGCCAAACACTTGTCCAATTAGAATGTCTTCAGATCAAGCATTCCCCTCGTGCCATCTTCAAAAATATTAAAACTGCGCTCAATTTTCCCGCGTTGAAAATACTGGATATTTGCATTGAAAATAATGGTCTACTGTTGATGGCATCAGAAGAAAATCTGATAACGTTTGGTCAGCTTAAAGATATCACATTACGATACTCGCATCCTTGGTGGTTGCCATTGATTAACTCAGACAAATGGTCAAACTTCTTCAAGAGAAATCAATCGATAGAAAAAGTTACATTAAATTTATGTGAAAACCGCGCCAGCATCGAAAACATCATGAATGAAATAGCACAAGAACTTCCATTGTTGAAGGAATTCATCTATTTTGGTTGTTATTTATCACTTGACCAAATTCTTCGTTTCATTCATAAAACCAATTTGATGAGCTATGGTTTCCAATTCTATTACCGTTCCAATTTCGATGATCTGAAAAAGCGTCTTGGCGAAGAATGGCATGCATCAATTGATAAAAAATATAGTTGGCACATTAAAGTCAATCGCAAGTTGTAACGGTCGACTTCCATAACTCTTCTAATAGTCTAGAAATTAAGCGGTCAGCAACTTTAAGAATTCAAAAGAAATTGCTCAACAATTTTGATATTTTAAAAACACTTTTCTCTATGTTTCATTCATTCATTTATAAATTACATCAAACGTTGAATACAAATCTCTATGATAATAAACAATATTTTGACTCAATAAAATTTCAATCTTGAAAAAGCTTAGTTTATTTCATTGAGAAACTTGATTTGAATATGCAAATTGATCCGATGTGGTAGCGACAACACTGTTTGTCAATTCGAACATGGCGCTAATTGGTTTGTTTTTGTGGTCAACGACGTATATCCACACCATCACACCGAAATAGCACATGAGCGCGAGTCATCGTCATTTCTTACCGCCATCTTCGACTATACACAGCGAAAATCGAGAATAAAATTGCAACAACAATAAATCACATTAATTTTGTAATTTTCCACGAGAATATTACCTGAAACTAATTTAAATAAGAACTAACAAAATAAAAATAACACCGTAAACAGATTGATCGGACTTTTTTCAAAGAAAAACTCTTTCAAAATGAACAATGTAAGTATACATTTCATTTACATCAATATTAATTTGTAAAAGTTTTATTAAACCATTGAAGGCAATTCAAAAGCAACATGGCAGCAATTTATTAAATTTAATATAATCAGATATTTAATCATAATTTCTCAATTGTAAGTGATGTCAACACTTCACAAAGTTTCTATCACTTGTCCTAGCAATTGTGTGGCCTCATGAAGCTATACCTATTTCAACTAATGTTCTAATCTCAAATATTGAAAGAAAATTCTTTGTGAAAATAAGCGATAGTTTTGGTCACGTGCTATTTTAGAATATTCGCAGTTAGGATAAGTTTGTTTTGAGATTGATTTGTATATTTTCATTATTTCTCACAGAACATGGCTGAACATAAGCCAAATTTCGTAGTAAAACGTCAACCAGAAGGAACAAATGAGCCAGATCCAAAGCATCCACGAACTGACGATGGTGAAGGCCCAGCAAACAATACAAAGAAACTGACAGATGTGGTGAATGATTGTCTAGAGCGAATCTTTATGCATTTGAGCCTCGAAGATCTCTTGAACATTGCGCACACAAACAAAGACCTGAAGCCTGCTGCTGACATGGCATTCCAGCGTAAATTTAGCAAAATCGAATTCGAACTCTGCAATGGAGGATATGATGAAACAAACCGTGACTATATTATAATCGCTGACAAAAAAACGCAATTGCGATTATTGCGTTGTTATGGCCATGTGATCACCAAACTGGATATAACACCTTGTGATGAATTTGGCAAGAAGTTGATTTGCTATGCAAATGAATACTGTTTCGATTCGTTAATTTCCATCCGGATTTGTGACTTTTACATCAGAAACCACATGATGCAAAAACCATTTTCAAACGTTGAAGTTGTTGAATTGTACCGTTGCAGATTGTATACAAATATGAATTTTAAGAAATGGTTTCCGGCAATGCAACGTTTGGAATTGAATTGGTGTTCGACGTTTACTAAGGAAATGTTTATCGTGAAGAATATCCCACAATTGGAACATTTAGCAATTCATTGCAACCGCGATATTCCCTCCGAAAATATTTGCACTTCTTTGCAAAATAATCCACAATTGCGCAGCCTTATTCTGTTTAGAATGGCTCTAACCAAAGAATTCTGGAACACATGCCAATCACTTGGCCATTTGGAATGTCTTAAGATTGATTGCATTGATGTCTTCAAACATGTTGACACTCCGATCAATTTAAGGGCATTGAAAATATTGGATATTAACATTCTCCGTGTAAACGACCTACGTGTGTTGTTTTCGGAGATGACATTTGATCAACTTGAAGAAATTACATTGCATTTAACATATACCGATATAAATGAATCCGACATCCAATGGTTGAACTTCTTCAATAAGCACCAATCAGTAAAAAAATTCACTTTGAATTCGTTTCACTGCTACATCAACGAAAACACCATGACTGCAATCACACAAACGTTGCCATCGTTGAAAGAATTCAACCATTTTGCTGGATATTTCCAAATTAGATGAACTAAAGACGCAGCTCGATTTTCAAATTCTTCAACGCAATCATTTCAAATGAACTAGAAACACTTAAATTAAGAATTAACACGAAACTACATTATATTTTTACAGAATAGCAAAATTATCTACTTGCCACATATTTCAAAAGCTTATACAAGTTGTTGAGCTCAATAAGTCACAAAATGTAAAATCAATCATTTAATTCGAATCAATAAAGTGTCCATCACAAACAAATGCCTTTTTTTATTAAAGAGAAAGCATTACCCAACCACTGAATAAAACACACTTTTTTTTGAAAATAAATTTGAAATCTATTCACAGCAAAATATCAAAGCTCATGATTAAACTTGATTCGAACATGAAAGTATGGTATTTTTTTGAAAAATAACTTGTGAACTGATCCAGTTTAATAGCGACAATACTGTCTGCCAATTTGAACATTGTCTTTGATTGGTTTGAGTGTGTGCGTGGTGGGCAGTGATGAAAATATACATTTAGATTGTGACAGCTAAAGGTACAAAGGTGCTCTAAATTCGCCAATTCATCATTTATCGTCGCCATCTTTATCATAAAGTACAGACTTTGATTTGATTTTATCGCATCTAATTATAAATATTCAGAGACATTAAGAGAAAGTAAAGAAATCTAGTTTCCAAACGAAATTCGATAAAGTGAAGCAACAAATAACAAATTCCGAACCGTTTTGATTCGAAAATAAAAAGTCCACAAAGGTGAGCATAGTTTGAAGAAAGTTCAACATTTGAGACCTATATATTTTCATTTTTCACGCAGAAAATGGCAAATCATGGCCAAAATTCAGGATTAAAACGTCTACTGGACGGAAAAAACGACACAAAACCAAAGAATCAACGAATTGATGCTGATGAAGTAACTTCACCAAATGGAATGCTGTTGACCGATCTCATCGATGAATTTTTGGAGCCAATTTTCATGTATTTGGATCCAATAGATTTCGTTAACATTGCCCATACCAGCAAAAATCTGAAGTCAGCTGCTGACATGGCGTTCAAGCGCAAATACGGCGAGATGGAATTCGAATTTTGCAACGATCGCTATCATTGGTATGACATAAATGTAATCGATGATAAGAAAAATCAGTTGCGACTGTTGCGTAGTTTCGGTCATTTGATCACCAAGCTGGCTATAAAGCCTTCGGGTAAATTTGGCGGAAAATTGCTTGATTATTCAAATGAGTACTGTTTCAATTCACTAACTGTCTTCCGCATGCATCGGTTTGCCGCTAAATGGTCACCAACCAAACCATTTTCAAGCGTTGAAGTCGTTGAATTTTTCTACTGCTCATTGAATGCGGACATGAATTTGAACCAATGGTTTCCGGCAATATGTCGCTTGGGCTTACACTGGTGCAAAGGAATGTTTATCGTAAAAAATCTACCACAATTAGAACACTTGAAAATTCATGACAACCGATTCTTATCACCCACAAACATTTTGGCGAGCTTACAGCTTAACCCACAACTGCGCACCTTATTTCTATATGGAATTGATCCACCAATACAGTTTTGGGACGCATGTCAGTTGCTTACACAATTAGAATGCCTGGAGATCCAGCATTATTACGAGTACCTGTTCTCCAACGTTGATACGGCGGTCAATTTCAATGCGTTGAGAAAATTGGACACTTTTATCAGAAACAACGAAGATCTATGTGCGATTACATCAAAGATGACATTTGATCACCTTGAGGACGTCACATTGGAGTTTGGTTTGTTTGTGAATTTGGCTGCAACATACCAATGGTCAAAGTTTTTCAAAAAGAATCCATCCATCGAAAAGGTCACCCTGAAATCGTCGTGCAATAACAACATCATCAATGTGAGCACCATGGCTGCAATTGCACAAGAATTGCCGTTGTTGAGAGAATTTATCAATTTTGCTGGTTGGTTTTCGGTTGATGACATACTTGAATTTGTGGGAAAATTCGATTTGACAAGATATGGATTCGAATTGAAGGATGAGTCCGAATTTAATGAGGTTGAAAAGCGACTAGGCGCAATATGGGACACATCCATAATTGGATCATGTGTTGAAGTGAATCGCAAGTTGTAAAATGTATCGATTTTCAAATTCTTCAATAGGAAATAAGCAATCAGAAATATTCGAATTAAGAATTAACACGAAACAAAATTTTATTTGAATCGTTGCGGAGAAAAAGAAGCTCTTATTTTTCTCCAAATAATACTGCAACATAGAGTTTTTTATGAATAGTTTATTTGTTGTATTACAACATATAAACCGTGTGAAAAAAAACTTCATGTTGCAGTATTATTTGGAGAAAAATAAGAGCTACTTTTTCTCCACAACGATTCATTTTTAAAAAACTCAAAAATGATCTTTCTTCCACATTTTTTCGAAAGCTTAAAAATTGCTGCTAAGCTCAACAAGCTAAAAGTCTATTCAATCATTTATTTCGACTCAATACAGTTTAAATCTTCAAACGCCCCAACATAAACAATAAACATCAAACGAAAAAATTCAAAAGATTGTTTGTTTTAATGACTCTATGTAAATGAATTCAACTAGGTCTGAAGCGACGAATCCACAATGGTGAAAAACTTTTCAAATTTTTATTTAAATTCCCGAGTGAAAAATGGCATTGAATTTTTCAATGCGTAGTGTCAAACGGCATTTAAGCAATAGATCGACACCGCATGGCTATAGCGATGTGGTGTATGCACTCAACGTGCGCACGGACCATGCGGTCTCGATTTATTGCTTAAATGCCGTTTGACACTACGCATTGAAAAATTCAATGCCATTTTTCACTCGGGTTGTATTCGCTTAGCTGAAAATAAAAAATTACACTCATTGGAGTGTGTGCACTGTGCCAGTTATATGTCTTTTTGTCTGCTCTAGTGACAAGTTGAATTACAATTGAAAGAAGATATATTAAG
>NW_022199372.1:0-22696 GCF_009176525.2 Contarinia nasturtii | reverse complement strand
TAGAACAGCGTACATTTATGACAGTAGAATTGAGAATATGAACTACACCATAAGCGAGCAACATGATTTAATCGTGAAAAATCGCTATCCAGCGGCTATTAATAGAACAGTTTATGTTTCACCGAAGACCGAACTATATGACGAAACGTCGTCGGGGCCACTTGTGATTGCATATGCAACGACATTGATCTTGGGTGAAACACCAGCAAATTATGGCTTTTAAATGAATGTTAAAAATCAGGATAAAGCCATTCATTTAAGGGAACATATTTTTGAAATGTTACACAATAGAAAGCTGTCACCATTTCCGCGGTAATTTTGAAAAAATTTCAAATGTGGTTTCCATATATTTTTCAAGTGACTTTTTTCTCTCCGAAACAGATCTCCGCGTCTGGATATGAAGTATATTGCTGACTCTTTCAATAATATCCATCCCGATATATTGCAAAAGATCACGACACCAGATCAACCCTTCAACGTACGTACAGTCATGCTGTTCAATAGATTGGTCGAGGCTACGACTGATTTCGATATGGTTTCCACATTATTCTACCAGTATCCCGAATTAGTACCCGTTCATAATTCCACCAAAAATGACGTTCAAATCTTATATGCCCAACAAAACCGATGGAAAGCTCATGCGCTTTGTATATTTTATGAAGCCGCTAATCAAATGGTGTATGTCTATGACAGGGAATATATTAATATAACTTCAGCAAAATCGGATTTTATAGAAAGGCGTTATCCAAACTTGAAAAATATTACTTTTGTCGAACCAAAAACAATTCAAATGGATTCTGTATCATGTGGAGCATATAGCATTGCATACGCAACCACATTGATCCTAGGTCATGATCCAAGGACTTATAAACTTAAAACTAGATCTTTGCTTTCGAGTATATGTGGGTCGAGCATGTTTGATGATCCAAAAATGTTACGAAAACATATTTTGAAAATGTATAAATCAAAAAAATTATTGCCATTCCCCAAGTAAATTACATCATCGACGTCATGTCACTTTAAGTCGGTAATGTGCGAGGGACTTACTCTCCTTTGACATCCGAGATTTTCCATTTTACACTACGTACATTACTGCTTTAAATTTCTTGGTTTTAATGAGGTTATTGTTATTTACTCTTTTCCAAGCAAAAAAAAATACTAATCATAATAAAAATCTGAAAAAATATCCTTTTGATCGCTTTTCACTTTGAACAACAATATCTTATTTTCATTCAAATCGTGGCTAGACAAAATATATTTAGGTAAAAAAATCTATACGCTTTTCCAAATGTTGATACAGTAAATTTCAGTTCATTGAAAAAACTGAATATTTCAATCAATCATGACAGTGATCTGCTTATGCTATCAAAAGTAACATTTGATGGTCTTGAGGATATTTCAGTAAAATTCAATGTGTATAAACCGAATTACGCATATCAATGGTCAAACTTTTTCAAAAAACATCCGTCTATCGAAAAAATCTATTTGGAATCGTACGAAGACATCAACGAAAGCACCATAACTGCATTCGCATTGGAATTTCATCGTTTAAAGAATTCAACAATTAATCAGACTCCTAGTCAGGAGCTATGAATGGTTCCCTAATGGGTAGGGGTCCGCGAAACCTAAAATATCTCTTTACAATAAATGCGATCCGAAGTAGTCAAAGGAATATCTGCAACGTCTTTATTGCCAATGAAACAGCTTTTCCTGTACAGAACTGAAAAAATCGAAGCATAAATAAAACACCAAAGTATATATGTATTTGTATTTTATTCACTTAAATCGAAATTCCAGGATTCGTGTGGAAGAGCTCAATATTGAGTTTTTTTTTTCATATTTGGCATTGTGCCTCAATAAAAGAGTATCAAAATATAATCTATAAATAAATCTGCAAATTGAAAAAGAAATCAACTCAGCATCATATCTATGAAACTTTCCATTCAACTGACTCTTTTGCCAACTTGGGATTTTAAAAAAGATAACATATGTTTACGATTTCATGTTGGAAATCGATTTGGTTCAGAGCTGTTATAGGCACCGGGGAGGAGCTCTTTCTTGTATTTAAAAGTTAAAAGGTTTTATGGTCTCATTAGTGCCCGAATCTCTGCGGTGCCAATATCGGCTCTGATTTGATTATATGTATATAATATCATGGTTTCATAATAAGAAAATTATGCGATTCGAAGCAAAACATATGACATGGAAAGTGCGTATGTTTTGTTTTTAGTATTTAACAGCACTGCCAGCGCTACTGATGGCCAACAAAGCTTTGCCGCACAGTGCTTTGAATGCCTTTGTCTCGTTCATATGAATTGCTTCTCCTACGTTACGCTTGTGCTCGAAGATATCCTGAATACACATTTTGTTGTTTGTCCAACGTTGCGGTTGCGAGTCTATCAAACCTTTGAATCTGTTGGGAAGAAATCGAATGAAAATAATTGAAATTGAGTGAATTATAAATTAAATTTTTTTCGATTGATTTTATGACGGACAATGACAGTTGCTTGTTGGCATTGAGATGACGTTAGGCTCTATTTCCTGAGCATCCGATTTATTGAAATCGTCGAACAAATCGTTCGCCGATCATGATCGTGAACGATTTTTAATAATCGATGCACGATTTAAATCGGACAGCTTTAAAAAAACACTGACGAATGGATAGTTTCGTTTTGCTAGAGCAACTTTTATTCGACACATCACTCAATCATCATTGTCCTATGTATAACAACCGCAAAAGTAAAAGAGAAAGCGATACGAAATATGGTTCCCGAAGGAGAGATAGATATCAGTATCACACTACAATAACTTACCGTTGCATAGAACGAGATAATGAATCAACGGGACAGTTACGGAACATCTGACTAATTTCTCGTCCTTCAAACGGACTGATGATTTGGTTGAAAAAGTCGAATTTCCAATAGTACTCGAAGAAACCGATGAGTAAATCACGTATACGATCCTTGCAAATAGCAACATTTTTCGGCTTGCTGAAGTTTACCATATTTTCTATTTGAAAGAAAAAACCATTAGTTACAATTTTGAATCTTTTTTTTTTAAATACAAATTGTCAAGTTTTGCAGTACACACAAAATACACTTACCGCCACATTTCATAACTTGATTTGTTTGCAAGCTCAAGATGGATGGTAACTTTTTTGCAATTTGCAAATAGAAAATGACCAACAAAGTCACCACATAGCCGGTAAAATGTTTAGCCCAATCATCAATCGCGCCTTCTTGCAATGCCAATCGAACACTGATCACCAATTGACGAGCTAAAATATTTGGTAACATAAACACAGTGAAAACCCAATAAAACATGACGTTCGAGAAAAAAATTTCACATACCAACTGGTTGTGCTTCGAATAATGTGGAAATGATATCACTGTTTCGCACAGCGACTCCAGTACCAAATCGAAAATTACATTCCCAGTTTGTGGACGAATTTGTTGCCGATAATATACCATATCGACTTTGTTCGGAGCATTTTGCGTTGAACCAATCGCAACTCTCTTGCAATAGCTTCAGAGTTTCGTCCATTCCGGCTACAAATACTTGACCCCTTCGGTCAGTATTGAAGCTGTCATCTGAGGATAAAAGTATGAAATATTAAATGGAAACAGTAGTTAAGGAGATTTTTCAGCTTCGCAGTTTACTCACGTAAATCAAGATAAATGTCCAACGGTGCACGGCCACCTTTGGCAATCTTATATTTATGCGATCCGATCACATGGCACTTCATCTTTTTGAATTTTTCTCCCAGAGTGCTTTCAACCGATTCGATTACACTCGCTTTTAACGCATCTCTTCTAGCGTGTCCATTTTCTTTTTCCAATGAAGAAATCAGTGCCGATAAATCAATGGAGAAAAATTCTGCGAATGAAAAAATGAACACAATTCTTAATTAAGCCATTTTTCAGTACAGTTAGTGTGGGAGTTGTATTTTTTTTTGTGAAATCGAGGTGAATTTGGACATTTTTCAACACAAATTTTTTTCTCACTCTTCAATTTTTCATCGTTAATTAAGTTTTCGGTCAGTTTATCGCCGGTTTTGGGTTCAGCTGCCTTCTCCGCTACTTTTGGGTGTTCTGTACTCTTCACGTCTTTCTTTTGGGCATTTTGATGGGTTTGACTGGTTTTTGGAGCGTCGTTGAATCCAACCTTCTTGCCATTGGACTGTGAATTTTGTGTCGAATACTTTGGAATAGCACCTTTACTTCTCGGGTCATTCTGTGGCGGACCTGGAATTTGGACAAATGTGTGGACATTTTGTATTAAAATTATTGTCTCTTTTTCCAAAAATCGAACTGTTTTTCGTTGCTCAAAAAGAACTCACCCTTGACCGGTGCATTTCTATGTTGGCCGGTCGCTTGTGATTTGTTCTGACCATTATGACCCAATGACTGTCTGCGATTCATCTTCTGTGGATTGGCTCCATTCATCCTTGTGATACCGGTCAAATTCAATGAAGATACCGACCGTTCTGGCATTCGATGTTTTGGATGATTTGTCGCCATATTGTTGTCAAAATTAGGCAATGAATGCAAACTATTCGTCGATTCGGACTTTTTGAGTTTCGCCTCTTGATTGATCTTATCGAACAAGCCTTGCAAACCACCGACTGATTTTGCTGTATTTTCATTTGGTTTTGCTGATGCCGTAGAACGTTTTGTAAGATCCAATGAAGTGGGTCTTAGTGGGTTCGCCACTTTATTCGGATTTAAATGTGGAAACTTTAGGTAGAGATTGTTCAATTCGTAAGTCGGACACGGTTTTACACCAGTACCAGTCAATACCGCACCATTTTGGATGATACTTTGTGTCATAAATGACTTTGATATGTCCGCATCACCAATCAATTCAACGCCACTTTTTGCTTTTGCAGCACCAACAACACTTGGCACCTTCACATCACCAATTTGACTATGCGCATTTGCGGCATCAAGATCACTTGGCCTTACGTGCCAAGGAGGTATATTATAATTATCAATTGTCGAAGGCCGATTCGTATAGAAAATCGGCGGAACTGCGTACGTTTCATTTCGTACAATCGGTTCATTCGATCCGCGGTGTGTTTCTGGATGTACTCGATTTTCTGTACGAATTACTGGCTCGTTCGATGTGTTGCGCCAATTAATTGGCCCTTTTTCTGATGAAACAGCCTTTTGAAAAGCTTTAGTCGGCACATTAACAGTTTCATTCTTATTCGACGACTTGTTTGGTAAATCTGACTTACCAATCGATTCAATAAAATCATAAATGCCATCATCAAAGACATTCGGAATCGGAATTACTTTTTTTGTTTCATTATTATTCAATGCGTCATGTCCAATAACAGCTGCAACATTGGCAGCACCGTTATTGAAAGGAGCATCCCGTTTTTCTCGATTAAAGCCAAGATCTTTCAAATATGTGTGTAAAGACATCTGGAGATGAACCGGAGGTTGTACACCATCTTTTGCAACCAACGACTTTGATTTACCTAGATAGAGTATTTGAGAGTGTTTGAGACGGTTCATAAAATGTTTTAAATCTTCACTGTAGCTAATAATTGCATAAAATATTGAATCATGGAATTGGCCACTTGGCTGGACCAGCTATATTCATAGAAGTCATCAAGACTGTGATTAATTCCGTATTTTCATTAAATAATTATACCTGTGTTGTTATTCGAGTCAGTCGCAGTACCATTTGTAATTGATGCATTGCCACCGCCTTGTTTGATTTTAATCAAGTTGCCGTTATGTTTTGTATCGGCCAAATGAAGCAAGTGGCCACGGCGAGATGCTTCAAAATCAACCTTAAATAAAACGAATATTAAACATGTTTAATAATGTAATTGCAATTACCAATAATTTCCTTAAAATAATTTCCAATTTTGTTTCATGATCAGATTTGTCATGAAATTATTAAAAATTCGAATCAATCCGTGAAAAATGATCAAAAAAAATATCTGAAACTGATCTATTTAAATACTTCCTATTACAGAAAATAATTTATCACAAAAAATCTCCCGTTTCCAAACCAAATTTTATGCAATTGATTCGGTTGAAATTAAAATTAATTGAATGCTGTGCTGAAATTATCACAAACTAAATTTTCTACCAAACAATTCAATGAATGATTGTACGTCAACAAAAAAAAAAATATTTTAGTTGTTGTTTATCAATTGGAACTGGGTATTTATTTTATCATAATTGTATTCAATTTGATTGATTTATTTATTAATAAAATGTTTTACTAAGTTCTCGAAACATGTAGAGCAAACAAAGAAAATTGAAGAATTTTATTTATCAAACGGAATTTGTGAGGCAATACAAACTAGTTTATGCGAATAAATGTTGTGCATGAATTCTCATCAAAATATATTTTTCCGGCAATATAATAATAATTGAAAATCAAAAAAATAAAAATCCAAAAATGTTGTTAAAACCAAATCGTTTCGAAAAGAGAAAACAAAAAATGGAAAATTCCATGACTTACTTTGCAAATACGGCAAAAAATCGTTCGCTTAATCTCGAAAAGTTTTTCATCAAATTCACAAGGGATTGCATCATTATTACTCTCTACTTCGTCCACATTTTCGAGCAAATCGCCAATTTTATCCAGTGTACTTCCAAGTAATTCAAGTGTCACAGGATTCGCTTTATTCACTGATGCTTTATACGAATCAATTATGTCGAGGAATAGCTTTAGATTCCAATTGAAATCTTCAATCTGCAAACAATCACAAAATATGGAGAAAATGTATTGAAAAATGAGAAAAAATAGAACAAAAAACAGACAAGAATAAAAAGTAGATTATGTATTGATAGTGAGAAATGTATGAACTAAGACAACGAATCACAACAAAAATAACATAGTAGACATTGAAAAAAAGTGCGCATTTCTGTACAAAACACTTACACATAGTTTTTTCTTTGGAAAAATATTTTAGTTTTTCTTTAATTTCTTCTTTAAAAATGAATAGTTTAAAAAAAAATAGAAAAAAATAGTCACCTTAGAGAGATGGAGAATGGTTTCCATGTTTGCATTAAAAGTCGGCACGTACTCTCTATCACACTGTGTAATTTCGTTCTGGGCGCGGAGGATTATGCGATCTGTTGAGTGTTCTTTACACAAATGTTATGCATGTGGTGTATTGCACGCATTGGCAATTAGAAAAACAACGATTGTTAGTGTAATGTGAACCGGTACTTTTTCTTCGTTCAATAATCGACAAAACATTTAATCTCAATCACTTATTTCATGCGAATATAATGCGAATTTTTGAAACAAAGACGATAAACTCCATGATCAAATTTGACACACAATGAATAAGTTAACGCTATCTGTGCAGAATTGCATTTAATTTTGCTTGTGAGATACAATGAGCTGGGTGTGCATATAAAGTGCGAATACTAACGAAAAACAAAATAAAGTGACAAGAGAACAAGTGTCAAAACTTATGTACATTTCAAATACGAATTGTTCGTATGGTGAACATACCCGCAACCGACCATTAGACAATTTGTCTATGTCACAGTTGAGGTTAGATTTTTTTTGACACTTCAATCAAATATCCGTGTGTTGAATTGTTTGGTAAACGTTGTTTCATTGAATTTACAGAAAAATCAGCGAAAAGATGCGATATGCTCAATTGGTGATGGGTCCGGCTGGCTCTGGAAAGGTAAGTCTCTTCGAAATCAATAATTCGTTTCTTTCGATTCTTACTAAATTTTTGCTGTGTTGCCGAAATAAATTCCAGTCAACGTACTGTGCGAATATCCAACGACATGCTGCTGATGAAAAGCGCGTAATAGATGTGGTAAATTTGGATCCAGCCGCTGAACACTTTGATTATCAACCAATGATCGATATTCGTGACCTAATCCACTTGGACGATGCGATGTCGGATGAAGAGTTGCACTTTGGACCGAACGGTGGTTTGGTATTTTGTATTGAATATTTGCTCGAAAATCAAGAATGGTTCAAACAACAACTATGCGGTAGTGGCGATGTAGAAGATCCATTGGACTCCGATCCAGACGATGATTACATTCTATTCGATTTGCCCGGTCAAATTGAACTGTACACCCATTTAAACGTTGGCCGTCAATTGGTCGAATTGCTTACATCGTGGAACTTTCGGGTGGCAAGTGTTTTTATGCTTGATTCACAATTCATGATTGATGGTGCGAAATTTTTATCCGGCACAATGACCGCATTAAGTGTTATGGTCAATATGGAATTGCCGCACATAAATGTATTAAGTAAGATGGATTTGTTGAGTAAGTCGGCCCGAGGTCAATTGGATAAGTATTTGGAACCAGATGCACGGGCATTACTTGGCCAAGTCACAAATGAATCGGCATGGGGACGAAAATATCGTAAATTATCCGAAGCCATTGGAAATTTGATTGAAGATTTTAGCTTGGTTCGATTCACACCATTAAATTTAAATGATGAAGAAAGCATCGCCGATTTACTTTTGATCATTGATAACGTTATTCAGTATGGCGAAGATGCCGATGTTAAACAATGCGATTTTGAAGAACCCGATCCGGACGAAGCTAATGACGGTGACCCATCAAATGATTATGGTCAATTGTAGATTTATTGCTAGTTCTTAAGATACAACATAGAACCATCGAGCGTTCCAAGATTAATTCTCCAAAATTTTAAGATTTTTTATGTACAAAAAAAATAAAACATAATGGCAAAATAAAAACAAAACAATATATGATTAATTACATTAAAATTCTTTTAACAAGTTTTCGTTCATTTTTTTACGTTATTATTTTTTTACTAATAAAAAAAGAAAGGTAATCCTATGCCGTTCAGAGGAAGAGAACATTTTATAAATATTGGTACGCTTTGAGCAAAAAAAATTCAATGGAAATTTTTTAATGTTTTTTAAACGGGAAAATTCAAGTGACTTTTATTCATTTGTGTATAAATTTGATGTACTATCCAATGAAAACGGCGGTATACGACAATCGAAACTAACACCATCTTCTCGATCCATTAAAAATGTACCCCTGAAAAAATGTTTGAGAATTTATTAGTCATATGGAACACAAATTAATTTCAAAAAAAAAAAAATTAAACAATACGAATCTTTGGAAAGATTCAAAAAAAGAAAAGAACAAAATTCGAAAAATTGGAAAAAATATAAAATATTCCAAAAATATAGAAAACCCATATAACTCATTTGCGGAGTAATTTTATCGATGACGGGACTGTGCGGAGTTCGGCGGAGATAGCATGCAAATGTTGTGTGTACGAGTGTAACAGCATTCTTTGCTGTTCATAGATTTATTTTGTCCAATCGAACATCTTAGTAGCCGTACACACAGCTAAGTTACTAATCATCTACGTAAGAATGATACACATAGAAGTGCTGTTACCCTCGTACACACAGAGTTTGTATGTCATCTCCGCCAAACTCCGCACAGTCCAAAAAAAAATCCATTAAAATTGAGTTTACAAAATAAAATTAATTATTAATTAATTTAATTATTTTTTTCAGCTCAATTCTTTGGGTGTTTTTTGTATTTTAATCGATTTTAATTGCATATCCAATTAATTTAATTTTAGAATTTTAGTCAATGTCAAAAGATTCGTTGTTAATTTACGTAATAAATTTTCATATGAATTTCAAAAACTAACCACATATGGCCGCTTGGTGCTTGTAAGCTTATGTGTGATGAATATTGAAAGGCTGGCGCTCGTGAATTCAGAATCGGCTCTTGACCAACAACACCACGACCTCGAACAGTTTCCAATGTTCCGGATAATGCAAATATTCTCCAATGTCTTTCACGCAATTGTACGCTTAATTGACCCAAATTTTCCAAGCGAATGCTGTATCGCCACTGTGGGACACAGAAAATACACGTCAGTTACAGTCATTCATACTGAATATGGAAATAATTTTTGTTGGATGAAAAATCGACTATTTTTGTATACATACCCAATGAATTGGTGTACGGGCTGATTGTTTGCTTCCCATCTAAAATTAGAATTATTTAATTAGTAAAAATTTTGTATACATTTTTTTCCTAAGAGCGAAATTGAAAGTTTAGAGAAAAACTGGACTTTTAAAAAAGCGAATTCAAGCCAAAGACGGAAATTGAGAAGGAAAAACCAGTAACTAACAACACATTGTTATAGGCTTACTACATCATCTGTGAGTAGATTTGAAATTTTTTTTTTTACTCAATTAACAGTATAATTTCTAATAAGATTATAATCTCTAATTGGGGACTATTTTTAGTATTAAGCAGTTGAGAATTTTCAGAAATGCAGTAAAGATCACATATTGATGATAATTGGAAAAGTGTTTTTTGAATTGCTATTTAGGAATTGTACTGAGATATTTGGCTCAGACGTGAAATATCTGGTTTGGCTGAGCTACTATAAAATTCAAAGTGGTGTGTGTGGCGAACAAAGAAATTAGAGGCTGACAGTGAGACTACATTTTTCCAATCAAATCTCATATCCCATTTATTCATTGTGGCGCCTCTCTTTCACACAAAAATAGTAACTGTGCGCTCATTAGAAATTTCAAAATTTTATTTGGCCAAAAACACCCGAGTGCCAAATATATTAAATATATCGATAGAAGGTTATGTTTTTATTCAGCCATTACTCGCAGTTATAAGAGCTGAATAACATAGAAATAGAAATGTGATGCTATTTATCAAATCATTCATAATAATCATTGTTTGGTCTTACATAAAATGGTATCACAGTCACTCGTATATTTTCGGTAGTTTCACGATGTACTTCGGTCATTTCAAGAAATCTATGATTTTTCTGTTGCCACGCATACAGCATTTCCGTTGCTTTGAATGACACATCATATTTGCCGGTATGCTCCAGAAACTGATCAAATAAATCATGACGTAGTGGTTTTCGATCTCGGCTCCACACCGAATACGGTATAATATCATCATGTGATACATAGTCAAGACCCTGAATTGCATATAGATTTCGATTTGTTTCTTTTTTGGCTAAAAATGTAACGGCTTCGGTTTGGGCCCTCTGAAATTAAAAATTGACCAATTATTCTGTATCCGAAATACTTTTTAACATAAGTTTAAGTTATACCACATGTGGACAATCCCGTGAGTCAATCAGCACTTGATAGTAGGTTTGAACATCGAATGTAACTTCTTTCTTGCCATCGTTTTTTGTGGCATCGGTTTCGATTTTCTTTGCAACTTTCGTTTTTTGTTTTCCATTCTTTGTTTTGGCGTCAGTTCCATTTGTGGCTGTTTCTTCTGTTGGCGTCGTCGTTGTTGTCTCCTCATCGCTAGTCGTTGATGTTGTTGAATCGGTTTCACTGGCATTTGTCGTATTTTCTTCGGTTGATGCATATGTATTTCGATCATAAGTTTTGGCACGCCATGGAAACAGAATTACACCCCGATACCCGAATACACGATGTAGAAAAAATTGTCCCGTTACATAGTTTTCATTTATTTTTGGTGCGGCCAATTTACCCACCTCAGCTAATCTATACAAACAAATAATCGAAAATATTTAATCAATCAAAACTAATCAAATCTATTTTCGGTCTAAAACATGTCATCAACATTGTTGTTGAACTATATCAAAACAAAACTTATGTAACACAATTTGCGCAAAATGTCAAACAGTGCAAATTGTTTATTCTCAGCACAGAGTATCAGCTGGCCTTCCAAGGACGTTTTGAATTACGTCTCGAATCAATTTTGAATTGAATCACACTTTTTTTTTGCGATGCAGTTTTGTGCTTACCTTGCATTTCGAGATGGTTGCGTGGACAAATATTTTACACCTGATACAATATTGCTTGCTAAACACCTTGAATGTATTAGACTTTTGTAGCAACTCAATGCAATCATTATAATACAATATTAAATCGACTAGAATTGTACAAGCCTAATTTTATTTACTAAATAAATTGGTTTTACTCAAACAATTGTTTCGAGCAAGATTTTAGCGCTGTCGGACGATGGTTCTGTCGGCCACTAAACTGTTTTCTATCGTTGACAACGATAAGATGCAGAGCCAATTTATTTATTTTTTTTTTCTGATTCGGAAATGTGAATATATCGCATGGTGAAACGTCAGACTGACAATTAATGTCGAATTTCATCGGAGCGCGAAATACATTCACCAATAAATGTCGTCGTACATTTGACAACATTTGACAAATAACTTGACATTAGACTTTTTGAGCAAATTCAATATTCAAATTGATTTCGGTTGGCATCATTCGTTCAATTTTAATATTGAATATTTTTTAGATGAATTAAGATTTATTTTATTATTCTAATTTTAAATTATTCATTTGAATCGTTTTTCACGTGAAAACACGGTTTATTTGTTGTAATACTTTATGTCTACTACTTTTTCTCCGCAACGATTCATTTTTTCTACAATATTTGTTTTCCATATTTTTGGGGGATGAGATACAGATAACTATTCAACCATTTTATCGATAATTGTTTGAAATTAACACGTCTGATATTGGTTAATCGGTGTAAAGTGGAGGATCTAAAAAGGCGAAAAATCAACAACTAATTTATTACCACTATAACTCTTCCTCCAAAAATACAATTCAAATTCTTATTTTTTTTGGGATGATTGGAGATGAATTGAAGAAAGAAAGAATGAACACAAATTTTACTAAATATTCATAAAACCTCAAAAATAATATTTTGGTATTTATAAAAAGAAATAAAAAGGAACTTACATCCGTAACTTTTCCGCACTGTTTCCAAATTTCTTTCTTTAGCGAACCAATATTAATTTTCCGAAATATATTGAACATACACTGGTAGTAGGCATTTTTCGTGCTCAAACCAATTTACCACGCTCCTCATTCTTCATAGCCGCCTTTGTTCATTACCAATTTAATTTTATATTTCAATTTCGTCAACTTTACCGATTTGAACCAATAGCCGATTAAAAAATGTTGTTCATGAGGTCAATTTAATAGGTCCAAAAAGTCTTTCGAAAACTCTTTACATAACAGATTGATTTGACTTCAAATACATCCAATATCGTCTGAAATAGTTGAAATTATATGGACATTTGGATTACGTACGAGAAATTCACGAGGCATCTTTTGATTTGAATTCACCACAAAAGCTTAAATTTAACGCTCAAACTTAATTCGAACAAGCAAACTGATCCGCTGTGGTATCGAGATCACTTCCAATCAATTCAAACATCAGCTCAGCTGCTTTTATGCGACGTAATCCTACAACTACATCGACACAGCACAAAGGCGCAACTCTTTCGTGTATCGTCATTTTTCGTCGCCATCTTCGACTGTGTAGAGCTAAAATTTTGCATAGATTTTTATCATAGTTAAATCGTATTAATTTCGGAGTTATCATCAAGAAATTAACTTAGACGAGATTAAATAAAATCAAACAAAGTAAAAATAACACCTCAAATAACTTAAGCAGATTAATTGGACTTTTTTCAAAGAAACACACCTTAAAATTGAACAATGTGAGTATACATACATTTTATTTAGGTTTAAGCAACATGGCATTTTATTAAGTTAAGCATAAAAATAATCAGAAATTTCATAATAATTTCTCAATTGTAATTGATGTCAATACTTTACAAAATTTCTATCAATTGTGTGTTCTCATGAAGCTATAGCTATTACAATTAATGTTCTAACCTCATTGAAAATTTTCTTTTGAAAGTTCTTTGCGAAAATGTGTGAATGTTTTAGTCACATATTGTTCATTGAATGTATCTAATTGGATGTTTTGTTTTGTGGTTAATTTGAGTTTTTTTCACTTTCCTCACAGAAAATGGCGGATCAAAAAGCAAATTTGGGAGTAAAGCGTCAACCAGAAGGAACAAACGAACCAGAGCCAAAGTATCCACGAACTGGCTCAGTAACCAATACAAAGAAACTGACGGATGTAGTTGATGATTGTCTAGAGCGAATCTTTATGCATTTGAGTGTGGAAGATCTCTTGAACATTGCCCATACAAACAAACAACTTATACCGGCCGCTGACTTGGCATTCCAGCGAAAATTTGGCAAAATGGAATTTCAACTAAATAACAAGAGATATTATTATTCAAGCGGCGACAATATTAAAATCAACGACAAGAAAACTCAATTGCGATTGTTACGTTGTTTTGGACATTTTATCACAAAGCTGGACCTACAACAATCTGATGAATTTGGCAAGAAGTTGGTTGACTATGCAAATGAATACTGTTTTGAATCGTTAACTGCCATCAAGATTCGTTGGCTTTACATCAGAAACGATATGCTGCAAAAGCCATTTTCAAACATTGAAGTTGTTGAATTGAAAGAATGCAAATTGTATGCAGATACGAATTTTAAGAAATGGTTTCCGGCAATGCGTCGTTTGGAATTGAATTGGTCTTCGCCATTTACCAAAGGAATGTTCATCGTGAAGAATATACCACAATTGGAACATTTGGCAATTCATTGTAACCGCAATAAACCCTCGGAAAATATTTGTACTTCCTTGCGAAATAATCCACAACTTCGCAGCGTATATTTGTGGGTGTATCGTCTACCAAAAGATTTCTGGAACACATGTCAAACACTTGCTCAATTGGAATGTCTTAAGATTTATTCCAATGCCAACTTTGCACATGTTGACACTGTAATCAATTTTCATGCGTTGAAAAAACTGGATATTCACACTGAAGAGAATGATCTACGTTTGATGGCTTTAGAAGAAAATGTGATAACGTTTGATCAGCTTAAAGATATCACATTACATTACAAATTTGATTTGTTGCCGTCGATTGACTCACACAAATGGTCGAACTTCTTCAAGAGAAATCAGTCGATCGAAAAAGTTACATTGTGGTCATTTATTACCAGCGAGACCAGCGTTACCATTATGACTGAAGCTGTACAGAATTTGCCACTTCTGAAGGAATTCAACCATTTCGGATATGGTTACACGGTTAATGAGATACTTCGTTCCATCGGAAAATTCAGTTTGTTGAGCTATGGTTTCCAACTCAATCGCGATTCCTTTTTCGATGATTTGAAAAAGCGTCTGGGCGCAGAATTTCATGCATCGATATGTGAACATGAGCATAAATCTTCGCCTGGTTCGCGTATAAAAGTCAATCGCAGGTAGTGACACATCCAGAACTCAACTTCAATGCAAACAGTTTAGAAACTAAGCGAGCAACATTTTAATTAACAATGAAAATGAAATTGCGTCGCAATTTTGATATTATTTTACGACAATTTTCTCAAAACTATAGAATTATCTTTTTTCACCATTTTTCATTTAGTTTATAAGTTACAATTAAATGTTGAATTCAAACAACTATATTGATAAACCATATTTTGACTCAATAAAGTTTTAAGCTTCGAAAAGCTTAACTTATTTCATTGAAAAACTGTACGTATGTGGTGGCTATAACAAATCGTTTGAAAACTGACTTTTCAATTTGAATTCATCGCCAAACAACAAAGGTAATATAATATCGATTCGAATATGCAAACTGATCCGCTGTGGTAGTGAGACCACTTCCAATCAATTCGAACATCGGCTCAGTTGGTCTGTTTTTGTGCACTACAGTGACATCGATACAGCACAACGGATCAAGTCATTCTTATCGTCATTTCTCGTCGCCATTTTCAATTGTGTTTAGCTAAAATCTTAAATACATTTTCATCATCGTTAAAGATAAGATTTTCTGCAAATATTTAGTTTAGACAACGAAGTTAAAATAACAACTGAAACAAATTGAACCAATTTTTCGTTATTGTTCCAATACATTCCACTACAGTGAGTGCAGAATAAATTATCTTTTTTGACATTTTCATATGGCTTTAACGCTCCTTCAAGACGAACAATGTGAGTATACATTTTATTTGGATTAATATTAATTTGTTAAAGTTCTATGGACCTTTGAAAGCAGAAAGTATTTAAAATCAGCTTGGTATTTTTTTCAATTTTGCATAAACATAGTCAGATATTTCCAAACAATTTCTTCATTTTGAGATATGTCAACACTTCACGAAGTTTGTATCAAAATTGTGTCGTTATGAAGTTATAGCTATTGCAATTCTAACTTCATTGAAAGAAACTTGTTTGCTAAAATGTGTGAATGTTTTGGTCACATGTTGTTGATAGAATGCATGTAATTTTAAGTTTTGTGATTTATTTGTATATTTTCATTTTTCTCGCAGAAAATGGCTAATCGAAAATCAAATTTGAAATTAAAACGTCGATCAAAAGAAACAAACGAGCCAGAGTCAAAGCATCCACGAATTGACGACGGTGACGGCCCAGCAACCAATACAAAGAAGCTGACGGATGTGGTGGATGATTGCCTTGAGCGAATCTTTATGCATCTGAGCCTCGAAGACCTGTTGAACATTGCCGATACAAACAAAAAACTGAAGCCGGCCGCTGACATGGCATTCCAGCGTAAATTTTGCAAAATGGAATTTTCACTACGCAAAGTTAAATGGCTAGACAAATCAACTAATATCGGTGAATTCATTCAAATCACCGATAAGAAAACCCAGATGCATTTGTTGCGGTGCTTTGGTCATTCGATCACCAAGCTGGATATACGACATTCTTGGGTATTTGGCAAGAGGCTAATCAGCTATGCAAATGAATACTGTTTCGATTCGTTAACTGCCATCAAGATTGTTGGGTTTGATTACATAAGAAACAGCATGCTGAAAAAACCATTTACAAATATTGAAGTCGTTAAATTTTACCTTTGCAAATTGTATGCAGATACGAATTTAAAGAGATGGTTTCCGTCATTAAGACATTTGGAATTACCCTGTTCTACGTTTACAAATGGAATGTTCATCGTGAAGAAACTACCACATTTGGAACATTTGAAAATGGATGGCAACTATCGTATGCCAGCCGAAAATATTTGCATCTCCTTGCGAAATAATCCAAAATTACGAAGCTTATCACTGACTGGTATTGTCCCACCCAAAGGTTTCTGGAACACATGCCAAACACTTGCACAATTAGAATGTCTCCGGATTCAGTCGTATGCTAACTTCAAACATGTTGACACTTCAATCAATTTACCTACGTTGGAGAAACTGGATATTCGCATTGGGAAAAATGATCAACGTTTGATGACATCAAAAGAAAATATAATAACGTTTGGTCATCTTAAAGATCTCACATTGAAATGCACGGGTACTGATTGGCTGCCATCGATTAATTCACACAAATGGTCGAACTTCTTCAAGAGAAATCAATCAATCGAAAAAGTTACCTTGCAATTCTTCAACACCGACATAAGCATTTGCGAAACCATCATGGCTGAAGCTGCACAAGAATTGACATTGCTGAAAGAATTAAACATTTTGGGTCATTGTTTGACTCAGTTGACCAAATACTTCCTTTCATCGAAAAATTTAATTTGATGGGCTATTTTTTCGAACTGAAAAACGAGAATGAATTCGACAATCTGAAAGAGCGTCTGGGCGTAGAATGGAATGCATCAATTGATAATTCACGATATAGATCAAATTATAGTTTGTGCATTAAAGTTAATCGAAAGTTGTGACGGTTGACTTCCATAATTCTTCAAAACAAGCCGTTTAGAAGTTAAGCGATCGGTAACATTTAAATTAAGAATTAAAATGAAATTACTCCACAATTTTGATATTTTTTAAAGACAGATTTCTCAAAAACAATTATTATTTTTTTAATTTCCATTCGTATGTTCATAAATTACATCTAATGTTCAATTCAGAGATACTACAATAATAAACAATATTTTGTCTCAATAAATTAATCTTCAAAAGCTACTTATTTCATTGAAAAACTGTCCACGAGTAGTGGCTACTGACTGTCGACAATACACACACGCTGCGGTGTTAAGTATAGTGCACATATGTAGAGCTAATAGAGCTGTCTCAAAAACAAAAAAGACTACATTTAAAAATTATATTTTTTAATTATATTTAAGAAATTTACTGAAATCAATAACTAAATAAATGTCCAATATCAATCATTTTATTTCCTTTTTCACATCAATAAACATTTCATTGACAAGAAAACATTATACGAATCATTTAAAAAGTACAATTTCAATTTGAATTCATAGAAGATCTGTAAGGCTATAGAATTCAATCAATTTAGTTTTTCAAACACTGATAAAAAATTGGATAGAAATTCACGAGTGCTATGAAGCCCAAATGTATCGAAGTGCAGCCGCATCTTCAATGTTGACCTTTGAGTATTATCCATTACAAGTAAAGGAAGCAGAGGCTTTAATCTATTTTCAACCTTTATTAAATAAAAGACTTTTAAAATCATTTTGAAACTTCTTAAATAGTTTTATGATTCCAAACTTTTGTTCACAAAAATGATTATGATGATAATTAGAAGACAACTGCTCTTTGTGCTCTTTGAATTCACAAGTACAGATAATAATAACAGTTTGTGTAATAGAAAAATAATGAGCATAAAACCCTTTACTTTTGAAAGCTAATCAACATGAATTTTAAAACTATTTACATCTTTCTGATCAACAATTACAAGATCACAACTGGTGAACATTGCAATAAAAGATAAACTGATTGATAATATTTTTAAGACATAACTTAATCATGTAGATAGATGTTGATAGAAACCATATCGTATACATGAGGATTCCATTCATACGAATCCTTTCACCTCATTTCGATGAATGTCAAATTCGTGTCACTGTTTCTGTTGGTTCACTTAGTAGTCAAAAAGACATCATCTCGCGTATAGATTATTATTTTTTGTGCTCCGACTAATTTGGTACGTTCTGCATTCAACATTGCCAAATTCAAAACTTCACCTTCGTACTTTGGTATGAATTTGATTTTGTTCAATTTCGGTGATCGACGAATGAATGGCATATTGTCATCGATGGTACCCTCATCAATGTAAAGACGTTCAAGTTTTGTCAGGCCATTTGATAAAATCTCTATCTCCTTGGCATTCCATCCATGCAAAATCATTAATTCTCTCAGATCAGTCAGTTGAGCTATAACTCTTTATAACTATAGCTCGAGACCTTTGACCGAGGTTAATGAAGTGCTGTTCTCTTTGTCAACTTCATGGGCGTAAATGTATAGTCGCTTATAAAAGCCTTGTTCATGGAGTCGATTTAATAATTCCCAAAGATTTTTGAATGTCTGGATCCCATCTGATGTATACAGCGTATCACAGTAAAATTCTTTGAATTCCATGTCAGCGTTATGGCACAAACAATTTACAGTAGTTGAAAAACTCTGTACATTTGGATTGCGTTCGAAAAATTCAGGTAACTGCTCAAATAGATAAAAACCATAAGAACGTTCAAGCTTTGGATATTTTTATAGCAGTCTTTTTATGTGATTACCGGTGATCGACTGTTGAATATAAATTTCTCTCAAATTCTTACAATATTTCAACATCAAGTCGTATGAGTCACCCATTGGGGTGGTTTTTTTTGGTCATTTTTCGGAATTTGTTGGGCAAATAGTTTTTTTGCATCTATTAGACGTCAGAAACAACATACCGCTGTAATTTATGGTTTGCTTCTCACCAGTAGGTAGCGCAAGAGATATCTCGATTCCATAATGGATCCCTTGGAACATTAGACTTTGTGATAATATAATAAAGAGGCTTACGTACGCAAGCTGACTTTTCCGCATGGAACTGAAATTTGAAGAATAAACTGAAATTATGGTCTATGTATGGTTGCAGTAACTTAAATTACCGTGAAAACTTGTGAATATTATTTTCTTATCAAAATAAATAATCACACCAAGTTTAAAGAAATTTCAATCAAACAAAATAGCCTGTTCAAAGTGTCACATCATTACGGTACCACAAAGGCATGTCTTTCATACAAAAATGAAATTTTTTGTGGATTTTTGTATGAAAAGTCTGTGAAAAACTGATTGCATCTTAAAACTAACATCAGATTCGGGTTTCTCGTGCCAAAAAAATCTCCACTACATATTCTTTCAGCGTTCAAATTGAAAGAATATCGTTTTAAGTTTTACACCGATCAATCAATGTCAACACGCCACAGGACACAGGACACATCACACACAGCGACGCACATTAATATGCCCCAAAATCATCTCCAATCGTGTTTTCTACATTAAATATGCATAGAAAACATGTTTTTGAATGACTTTAATTTTTTGGCATAATACAAAACCTTTCCTATACTAGGTGTGCGGAAAAGTAAAAAAATTCTAGAAATACATTTTTATTGAGAATCAGAAATAAAGATATACTTGAATTTATTTGGAAAATGTATCCTGTAGTTTTCATTTTAATTATTCACACAGAGTGTGCCATTAGTTTCATAATTTCATCGAGAAACACTTGAAACGAGTGGAAACGATGAACGCGAAGAAAACAGGAAAAAAAAACGATAGAAAACGTCAGATTAAAGTGAAAAAAGTGTCAAAACCACATCTGTCCGATTGTCAATGTCTCTGTTGATTACTTCGTCTTATAAATAACAAAATATTATTTTTGAGATCTTTGAAAAGGTAAATACAATTTGTGGTAATTCTTTCTTTTTAAGCATCAATTAAAAGTTTAAATTCTCATGAAAAACAAATTCATGTCGACTGTCGATGTTTCTGTGTAATTGATCGTAAAGTGTTTGCTTCAAAAAATACTAATTGTCATTTTATTGTTCTATTCGTATGCAGTTCGCTATGAGTAATCCACAAGAAATACCGAAATTGTCACACTCTGATGACCAGAATCATAATGAAGATGCAATCGCTGGCCCATCAAATATGGAATCCCCGCCGAAAATATTCAAATTGAACATCGATTGCTTTGACGAGATATTTGAATATTTGAACGTGAGAGACTTGCATTCATTCGGTCTAACATGTAAGCGTTTGAACAAAGTGGCCGGCGAATACTTCAAACAAAATTATTCATCGGCTCATATAATGTGTGACAACGATGGAGTTTACATGTGTGATTGGGATAAAGATGACATAAAAGACCGTATATTTGGTTTTAATAAGTTCATTCCGTGTATTTCATATTTTTATGACGATTTCAGCCGCTTTACATATACTAAATCTCATATCAATGAGTTTGAGTCAGTTAATAAAATTTATCTAGCGGAAATAGATATTTATAACGAAACAGTTGAGCATTTTAAACAACTTTTGCCCCAACTAGAAATTATACAACACGAATATTGTTCAGTAGATGGTGACTTTTACGATTTGATATTGAAATATTGTAAGAATTTGAGAGAGATTTATGTTCAGAATTCGGATGTTGGTAACCGAATAAATGGTAAACTCAACTGGTTATTACAAAAATATCCCAAGCTTGAACGTTTCGAATTGAGGCCTTGTTTTTCTCGAATTGAAGAGCTAAGTGATTTTTTCATCAACCATCCAAATTTGCAAAGATTTTCAACAACTACAAAACTTTTGTGGGACAACGCTGACATACTTTTAAATTCCAATGCAAAATTGGATATATTGGAACTCGGGGGATTTTACTTTCATATGCCTTCATCATATGAAATACAACCGTTGAAAATTTTGACCGACTTAATAAATCGACTCCATGAACAAGGCTTCTATAAGCGACTATACATTCACACCAATAGATTAAACGAAGAGAACAGCACTTCATTAGCCTCACTTAAAGGTCTTGAGTTATTGTACATTTTGTCATCCGAGAAGAGTTATAATTTAGCTCAATTGACCAATCTGAGAGAATTAATGATTTTGGATGGATCGAAAGCCAAGGATATGGAAATTGTAGCAAATGGACTGATGAAACTCGAACGTCTTTACATTGAGGAGGCTAATATCGATGACATTATGCCATTCATTCGTCGATCACCGAAATTGAACAAAATCAAATTTAAGCCTAAAGACAGAGATGTAGTTTTAAATGTGGCACTGTTGAATAGTGAACGTACCAAGTTGGCTGGAGCACGAAAAATAACAATTTATGCGCAGGATGATGTCTTTTTAGCTACTAAATGGACGACCAGAAACGGTGACACCAATTTGAGCCTCATCGAAATGAGACGAGCGGATTCGATGGAATGGGATCCTTTTTAATGAATATAATTTTCAGAATAGAAAATGTTTATTCAAACTATCAATCAGTTCAATATTCCATTTGAATTTAAAAATAAAATCAGATTCGTTTTTAAGAAAACGCTATATTTTCTCAACTTATGAATTGAAAAACTACAGAATTAAATCCATAGTCTAAGTAAAATTTTGAATAAAGAGCAATCAAATCACAAAACGTCCTTACGTGCGTCTTTTTCTCTTTGAAAATGTTATTTAAATATTACAGTACAGTACCGTTTGTAGAAACTATTCCAAATGAAGTTAAAGAATGAAACGAATGAATATCTTTCCTAATCTTCTGAAACAACATCATTATTTTTGATGTTGTCTTGATGAGATTGTAGAATGTTGCTGGTGTTTCACCACAGGTTCCAATCTTTAAAATGCCAAATAGTTTCTTTCATTTTCTTGATTTTATTGTGACACACAACATGAGCAACAATTGTGACCAAAGCACAAAAACACGCATTACTTTAAAAACATCGAAATCCAATTTATAACACTGTTCTGTTTTGATTTTTATTAAAGTGAGAAATTTCATCAAAAAGTACAAAAAATAAAATGTGATACATACGTAAGATGATCTTTTCCGCA
>NW_022199371.1:3249-6987 GCF_009176525.2 Contarinia nasturtii | reverse complement strand
TTGAGCGACTTTGGTTGATGGAAAAAAATTCATGCCTGGAGTGATACCTATGAAAAAGAGCGCAACCGAATCCGACCTTAGTTTTGAGATACAATCAATTTTTGATACAGTTCCCTAGAAAAAAATCACAAAACAATGAATTTTTGTATGGGAGCCATGCCTGTATGCTACTTCAATGACGTGAAACTTTGCACAGACTATTTTTTACACGAAAAAAAAATAACATTCTGAAAATAACATTTTGAAGAGATTTCAATCAAAATTAGGGGTACCTCCCATACAAAATGTTCATGTATTACACTCTCCGAATGTTATTTTTTGGCGGAAAAAAAACTGGTGCAAAGTTTGACGTCCTTACGATACCATACAGGCATAATATCCATACAAAAATCGAAATTTTTTGTGACTTTTTTATGAAAAGTGTTTCAAAAATAATTTTTATGGTAAAATTAACGTCAGACATATTTTTACTTTTCCGCACACCTAGTGTAGGGAAGGTATTGTATTAGGCCAAAAAATTAAAGTCATCCCAAAACATGTTTTCTATGCATATTTAATGTAGAAAACACGATTGGAGATGATTTTGGGGCATATTAATGTGCGTCGCTGTGTGTGATGTGTCCTGTGTCCTGTGTCCTGTGTCCTGTGGCGTGTTGCCAAAATTTGTTAACACGATAAATCCTCTTCCAAAAACTCAATTCAAATTCTGACTTTGCAGGATGATTTGGGACTACTAGGAGACGTGCTGATTAGTTTTTGAGCAATATCTGTTGACCGGTGTAATTTTTTTTGGTCCGAATGGAGTACCCACAATCCCACATCCATACATTTTTGATCATTTCTCAACCATTTTGGTGACACGATGGTTTCGTGCTCAGACATGAAATTCAAAATGTGACTTCACGGGATGATTGGGCACTACGAGGAATAAATCTGGTCAAATTTTCAACAACATTGATTGATCGGTGTAAAACTTAGACTCTGAAGAGGCACTTATGAGAAAAATGCCTTAAAATGATATTCTTTCAATTTGAACGCTGAATGAATGTGTAGTGGGGGGAAAAACCCGAATCTGATGTTAGTTTTAAGATGCAATCCATTTTTCACACACTTTTCATACAAAAATCCACAAAAAGTTTCATTTTTGTATGAAAGACTTGCCTTTGTGGTACCGTAATGATCTGAAACTTTGAACAGGCTATTTTTTGAATTGAAATTTCTTTAAACTTGGTGTGATTATTTATTTTGATAAGAAAATAATATTCACAAGTTTTCACGGTAATTTAAGTTACTGCAACCATACGAGTACAAAGACCATGATTTCAGTTTATTCCCAAAATTTCGGTTCCATGCGGAAAAGTCAACTTGCGTACGTAAGCCTCTTTCTTTTATAGTGTTTTGTTAGAAAATAGAATACTTTCAAATGTCGTACAAATGGGTTCATCATGAAAGTGTGAAAATACTTTGATAGCAATAAATAGCGAAAACATTCAGCCTAGATATCCATTTGAGGTATTTCAGAATATCTGAATATTCAACGCAGCAGCCCGTGCGTAAAACAAATTTTGTGTGGACTATACGTTGAAAATGTAGTTATTACATATAAGTAGTTGATTGTTCATTTTTTAATACAATGTCGTTTCCAATTCTCTTGCTACGATGTTTTACATTATAAATATTTTTATATGGTCGAGATGAGCTATACCCAAAAAGATCCATACAAAAAAGTCTGAGATAACCTCACGTTGCTAACTCTTTATTTTTTCCCAAATATAAAATGCAAAAAACTGTTTATTTTTATTACTTTTCCGCACACACCTAGTGTGTAAGGTAAAGTATTGGAATCGGTTGAAAAATTAACACCCATCAAAAATGTGTTTTCTGGGTGTTTTTGGGGCCAGGGAACACGAATCTAGCGTTTTTTCGATGTCCGAATGTATGTGCGTACCCTGTACGCTGTACGCTGTACGCAAAAATTTGTTAACACGATAACTTTCAAACCAGAAAGTAATTCAAAATCCGACTTCACAGGATGATTGGGGGTGCCGAGAAATAGAAACCATTAGATTTTGAACGACTTTGGTTGATAGAGTAAAATGTCATGTCTGGTGTGATGCCCATGGCCATCCATGGGAAAAATTCAATTTTTCTTCCAAAAGTGATATTTAATGTATTCTTAAACACACTTTTCATACAAAAATTTAAAAAAAATTGGATTTTTGTATGAAAGCCATGCCAAAAATAACATTTCGAGGGTTTGAAGAGATTTCAATGCATAATACCTTTATTAATAATACCCCTCCCGAACAAAATTTTGGATTTTTCGCTCAAAAACGAAAATTTTGTATGGAAGGTACCACTCAATTTTATTGTAATCTCTCCAAACTTTCAGAATGTTAGCTTTTTGTGAAAAAAATAACATCTGCAAATTTTCATATGATTATGATATCATACAGGTATTGAAATGTCTATCAAACATTATTTGTATCGCAAAACTTATAATTATATCAGATTCAGTTTTCTCATGAATTCATATATACGGTAAAACATACGTAATAATAAATGCATGTTGTGGATCACAGTGCGGAAAAGTTCATCTTACGGATGTAAGACATTTTATTTTTGTTTCATTTTATTTATTTATTTTTCATTTCAAAATTGTTCACATTTTTTCCTACATCTAACTAACTCAATACTATATTAACATTTGAAACCAACTATAATCATGAGTGTTGTCCTCTTAGTCTCTTGTTTCTGTAACACTGTATTCCGTTTTTAAATTGAAATTCAGAGAATGGCTTTTTCTTCTTTTTTTGGTTGTTCTGCCTTTAATTCATCCAATTTTTCCAAAAATTGCAATGATATTTGCATCAATCTTTCAGCAGCAAGACGTCGATAATCCATTGGTGATGAGGAATTGTGAAGATAGTCTTTGTCATATACCCATCCAGATACTCGGCAATGGCGTACTTTTCCAGAATTGAAGATCGGACTCATTTTCTTAGTGAAAATATTTGAGAATTTACAACCATCATCTTTAACGTCCGATTTTCGTGTTGATCCCAGAGTAGCGTGTTGCTTGAATAAAGAAACAGCTCCACCATCATTGTCATCATTGGCCTCGTGTTCGTCTAACATTTCCTGTGTTTTACTGATAGATGTATCCTGTTTGAGTAAGTGGACGGCGCCGTCATCAACTTTATCTGTAATATTCTTCATTGTTCCGAGAGTTGAATCCTGCCGAAATAAACCAACGGCGACATCGTCATCACTCGTATCTTCCGTAGAATTTTGTGCTGGACTGATGAGAGTCGCATGCTGTTTGCATAGAAGAAAAGCGCCGTCATCATCAATTCTTTGTCGTTTCGCCGGATTCAGGATTTCTTCATCTGCCGATTGTACAGCTTTAAACATTTCGATTTCTGAACTTTTGAATGCAGACATTTTCCCAAAAAATATGTTATGACTTTTTTGTTGTTGTTCGTTCGATTTTCAAAAATGAATTAAATAATATTCAAGATGTTTGCTATATTTATTCTTTTTCATTTGGGCGGATCCACCGCAATTAGTAAAAATACGCATCAATTGCACATTAGGAGTTACCTAATTGCTTTCAGTCAAAGGATAATTACAGCTTCTGATTACCCTAAAACTTATATTATTTTATTATCATGCACACTAGAAGAATGAGAGCAAATCTGTCCTTTGATTGGTCGCTAATATGCTTCTAATTGGCAC
>NW_022199371.1:0-3239 GCF_009176525.2 Contarinia nasturtii | reverse complement strand
TTCATTTATTCCCAAATATAAAATGCACAAAAAAAATATTTTTATTATTAAACGATCGCATTTTCGAATCATACTTGCTTCATGAAGCCTTACGATGTCTGTCAAGTTCAATCGATTTTCACCAAGCATTGATGAGCCATTTGATTAAACCAATTAAACGCTAAAAAAATTAATTTCTGAAAACCTTAAATAAAGCAAAGAAATAAATTAAACATGCAGTTTCGTTTTTATTATTTTTTATTGGCCCTAAAATTAATTTTCATTTCAACAAAATTGTTTACGATATGAAATAAAATTCACTAATGAATGGATGGAGGAATATTGAAAAAGACGAAGTCTACGAAGTCGGAACGATAGAGTAGATTCCGTATACGGCCTTCATTATCATTTTCGTCAACTTGTCTTGGATCTTCCCATTTCCAAAGTTTGCGATGTTGATATGTTGATCTAAATGAACCGTAAATCATATCAACATTTTGAATTTCTTTCAGTAGAAAGTTTGTGTTCGGTTTCGTGTTCATATCGGTGTAATAAAAATCATAAAGTTGTGGACTCCATTGTTTGCATAAATTTGGTTTTAAAATTTTGAAAAATAGAATTCCGCGCGGAACACAGAATTTATTTGGATTCGTGAGATCACCAACAGGATAACCATATCGGTCTTTGCCATCTTTCAATTTATGTTTAGTAAGGCCGTCGAAAAAGTCCCGTATATCATCAAATGGATACAATGGTTTGCAACGAATGGCTGCTGTATTCTTGTGTACGACATTATCGCGAACTATCGTGATCTCTTTCTGTGGTTTATTTAATGATTCGGCAAATTGGTGGCACAGACGATTCCGCTTCTGCAGTCCGAAATTGCGAATTTCCTTGCCACCGAGAACGATACCATCAATTATATGCATTGCATAAGTATGCGTTTGACCTTTACTCTCTCCGATCAACTCTTTCACGATTTCGCCATAGAACAATGTATTCGGTGTAATTTCGACGAATATTTCCGTCAACCGTTCTCATGAACCATTTTCCGTGTATTTAAATACATCCGAATTGCCCTTGCTCATGAAGAATGTTCTTATCGATTTGCAGCTATTTTCGACCACATCGATCGGAACGAATGCCCAGTCCGATTTATCGAAAAATGTGCCGTGGAAATTTGTTTCAAGTGTTAGGCATCTTTCAACTGATTCCAACAAGAATCGTCTTTCCGGATACCAATTACCCATGAGAGCTTTTATGATTTGATCTGTTGATGGTTTTATGGGTGCTTTTCGCATTTTATTTGGTACATTCGGTACGTTCGGTACTTTCCAAAGGGATAATGAATCATTTTTGCATTGTTGTTGTTGCTGTGACTCGCGTAAATTGGTGTGTTCACTGAAATGGGCAATCTTGTGCAAAGCAATCACTTGATTTTTGCCAATTATGTTGTTGCTCTGGCAAATGTAATTGTAAAATATTTCATCTTTTTTTTATCACCTCAAATGGGACCAATTCAGCGATATCTGAATTTGTGTTTTGATTTTGGAAGAGTTGCATATTGACTTTGAATAAATAGCGTCGAATGGCATCTGTGTTGGGTTTCTTCCACTTGCACACTAAATATCGCTCAGAATTGGCTGGCCGACTTGTGTTTGGCTTAATGATGCTGATCTTTTTAAAGCATTTATACATGAGATAAATGAGTCCCACGCTGAATGATGTGAATAAATCGAAAACTTTCGTCACAAAATGACCATCATCGCGGACAATTGACAGTGCTGTTAGACATTGACATAAGTACAATTGTTTCGATAGGATTTCTTGTACGTTCTCCTGGCCTTCGACCGAAAAACCACCATCGCTCATCATTAAATGAACACCCACCGGCGTTTGTTTTCGTACATAATCCGTAAATGATTCAATGTTCTCTGGATCATACACGTTTCCATCGCCTTTCACACCGTAATACGTATCAAATGTTTCTGGATTGCCGGCCAAAAATGTATCAAGCTTAAAGTCATTTTCACTTTTCAATGTAAAACCAAATCCTTTTGCTTCCCATTGTTTGCGCCATAGAACTGCAAAAGAAAATAAAAATAAAAAAACATCGATTAAAAAAATGATAAATGATAGAAATTTAAAAATAAATAATTATATTTAGTGTAACTTACCGTATTCGGAAAAACCTCCTGGACCAGCACAAACATCGGCAAAATACAACAGTTCATCCTCTTTCACAAGTGGAATTCCTTTTTCGTCGACTGGATTTGTAAATATAAAATCGCACGCTGCATCCATGTTGGCCATTTTTACTGCTGCCCGATTCATAAAAATTGAACTGCCTATCGTCTCAAATGGATTGCATCGTCCGCGGGCATTATTCATATTGTCTTTGCCCAATTGATCGAATACACTCTTCGAAGCCAACACATTTTTCAGCACGTCTGCACAACAAAATTGTGTTTCCTCCTCAATTGTAAACTTCTTCACCCCTGCAACCATCCATGCGCTCAGGTCACCATATGATTTTGTCTTCAAATCATCGGAATAGTCGGAAATAAAATTCACTGTTTCACGCAATTGAATATTTTCCATGCCGTTTGTCCATTTTGTTGCGGCCATTTCAAGACCATCCAATTCAAGACCAAAACCACGACGTCCATTTTGTGTTGACGCTTCGACCGGCTCTAATCGACCTTGGCCTTCCTTACCCAAACCTGTTTCACCGGTAAAACCCCATTTTTTCATCATCTGAAGTGATTTTTCCGAATAATTTGCACGTTTTGCTTGTGGTTCGTCGATGGTGATTGTGTTCAATTTACGCTTAATTTGTGCCATTTTTTTTCTTTGATCAATATGTTTATTCTGCTTAATTTTTTTAGTTTTGGTCAATAACCGTCTGAGATATGGTTTGTTTGATTTTGAAGATAAAACTAAATAACATTGGAAGTGTTTGCCTTATTTATACATATGCAGATCCATCTCGATAGGTTATTACGAACACATAATATTTGCAATTAGTCCTAATTGTTTTCAATAATGTTAATTAGTTGTGCAACATAAGCAAAATGGTCTGTAAGTACCCATACAGGTACGAAAAGGATAATTACGTAAGAGTAACAATTGTTCATTAGGGTATAGTTCAAGGTGCTGAATGACTAATTACACCTTTATAAACACCTTATTGAATAATATGTTAATATAATGCAAAATCTATTGTTTATGTGTAAAATTAGTTACAGCTATTTGCAAAA
>NW_022199370.1:0-4141 GCF_009176525.2 Contarinia nasturtii | reverse complement strand
ATTTCGCTGTCTAGTATTCGATGCATATAAACACCGTGAAATTATGGATGTCATTGAACAATATAGAGATGATGTAATTGCTTACGGTTACTTTACGACAGCTAATTGCAAAACAGCACAATTAATTGCCAATTCAACATTCAATTACCATAAAAATCCACCCACAATGTATGTCGATTGCCATTTCAAGTATTGTTATTATTGAACAATTATGGTGATTTACCTTTTTCGTCCTCTTTCCCTCTTTTTTATTTCGTTGCAGCTATGATAAATTCGTGTTAAAAGTGGCAAAAATAAAAAACTCCCCCATTTTGTTGGCGTTAAAAAAGCTTGGACCGTGCTATACAAGCAAAAATACCGAAATTGGAAAAAGTGAATGTATGTTATTCTTTCCGTCCGGTTATAAAAACTCATCGGAAACGGGAGAAAGTACACCAATACCCACCGATGAGAAGCCGAAAAAGAAAAAGAAAAAACGCAAAACCAAACAAGGTTCGGATGAAGAGAACGATAATGAAAACAATCAAGTGCAAAATGTGGCACAAGCACCGGCCGATGTTGAGCCGGAAGATTGTACGGAACAAGACGACGATGACAGTGCCGAGGACGAGGACAGTGCAGAGGGGCATGAAATGGAAAATTTGCCCGAAACGTCTGACAAATAAAATAAAGACACAATGTATATTTTTCGTTGAATAAGAAAATAACAAAACGAAAATTGCAATAAAAACGTACGCGCAAGCGACTAATTTAATTTTTTCAATTTATTTTCCATCCACTTCAAACGCATTTTCACAAACACCACCATATGCAGACAGTACAATCCGCTTTGTATTAACAATTGGAAGAAGCTTTTGATAGAAAACGAAGATGTTTTGTTAAATTAGATAGGAATTTCATTGTTATTTTTATTCGGCGCAGAGCACATTCAGCAAATTAGATTCGTCTTTATCTGTGTGCATTTGGTTCTAGCTTCTTTTAAAAAAAACTTTTTAAATGCACTACTTTTGTCTTTAAATGACTTAACACAAGCTCCATTTATACGGATTTCAAATCCACTCACAGTGGCGAATATATGAACCGGAGAAAAAGCCAGCGTAACATAAATAAATAGAATGAAAGTAGCGAAAAATGGCGTTGAGAAATATTGAGCGAAAAATGAGATCATCCAAATGTTGTTACGATGGAAAGTTGAGAGTGGAGCTAATGGAAATAAAGCAGATTTCCCAAATTGATTATAATGGTCACCAAAGAGCAGAAAGATTAGATTTTCTTCGCTCGGATGCGTTTATATTGCTACAAACATCTACTCGGTGGCGTTGATATCGTAATCTCTTTATGAGACTTTCGCAATTTGAATTCATTTCCATAATTTTATTGTTTATAATTTGGTTTTTGCGTATTCGATTGATAAACCGCATTAATGCTTCTTCTTCTTGAGATGAAAATCTCTTGTAATCTTAATAATGACATTTCATGGACGGAGTTCATTGTTGTCGCTGATTCGTGTTCATTTGAAGTCGTAAGAAACTAATCATCATTCTAATTGACTTATTGTATTATTTTCGATGTGACTAAGATTTTTGAAGATCACATGAGTTGAAAATTATCCAAATTCAAGGACAAAATCCACGAGTTGCATCATTTTATTTGTCATCGAATTTTAATTAAAATTGAATTTCAGCAATGAAAATACCATCTCTTTATCAAAATTGCCTTTTTCTGCACCCAGAAAAAAATTTGAAGAATATTTCATTATCTGATGTAAGTTTGAAAGAATGCACGACACTTAATGGAAAAATTTCAAATTAAATCAATTTAAAATGTCTATGTTACAATAGAAACTATTTAATTATTTGTTTGCGTATACCAACATCGATTTTCATAATATTTATTATGCATTACTTATGATAATAGAAAATATATTTACAATACATATGTTTTTTTTTTACATTTATAAAAAGCAGGTAGAAATTGTCAGTCATTATTTCATTTGTTAAAACGTGGTGTTGTTGACAGGTAACAATGACAAGTATCTTTTTTTGAATTTTTTCGAGATGTTTCAATGAATTGTGAACACTTTTCGGTGAAACTTTAATTGTATAAAAGTACGATTTACACGCACAAGGCATCAGTATCTGTATAATTATTATATCGGAGAGAACTTCAGTTCTTTAATTTTAAGATGATTTCAGCTATTATCTTTGCTCTTTTTCTCTACAAGTAATTTATTATCTTTTGTGAAACACTGTATTTTTAAACAAATACTGTTATAATTCGTTGTATTTTTCTTTTATAGTCTCAACCATGGCGCATATTGTTGCATTGACTCAAATGAAAATGACGTCACTTTCAAGTATGAGTATGTCTTATCAAGTTTACTTTTTAAATTTCGCATAATATTTTATTTTATTTTCATAGTACATCGATGGCAAAGAATGAAATGAAAGTTGTGTAAGTATTTAATAATAATGCATGGTTTTGTCTTAGAACGTCAAAAATGGCTCTCAAAACGTCATGAAAAGTGTTTTGTGTTGTTGAGGTATTTGGATTTGAAGAAACTTTTTAAAATATATGAAGCATGCCCCAAAACAAAGCTACGTTGCAGTATCGTGAAGTGCGTTTGATCAGATGAAAGCAGTGTATCAACAGTGTTTCAGTGGGTTAATTGGCTTCTCGGAATATTGAAGAGAGTCACCAAACTCTGTAATAGATTATGTTTTAAGGAGACGCCAGATACAGATTAAATTTTGGGGTCCATATTTGTAAATTGAATTTTTTTCAAAACTTTCGATTCCAAAGATTACTCCAATACCATTGTTGTGAACATTTGAATCGGTTTTCATGAAAACATTTTACGCTTCGATAAAAAATTTATTTTCTATGATAGAAATTCTATCTATTCAACAGGATTAACACAATAGCCGTAGGTAATAACATCCATAACCTCGAAGAGTAAGAAAATGTAACCTTTTCAGCATGTACTAGACATAATGACTCTTTTTTCTCACAGTGACACGCAAAATTCAGATGAATTGGAGGCTGAGTTATGTCAACAATGCTTGCGTTTGAAATTACTGAAAATGTAACAATTTTTTTATTTTATTTTTTTAGGCTACTTCAAGAAGTTAAAAAGCTCTATTCAGTCGATGATGTGTAACTTCATTCAATATTTAATTTAAACAAATTTGATAATTAATGGAATATATTATTTTCAGTCCCAAAGAAGCAACTGAATGTTTTAAAAAGTATTTATTCATTTTCCAAGCATTATTAAACATTTTTGAAATGTAATTGGATGAAATTAAATTTTTTAGGATGGTCAAGCGATTAAACTCACAATATAAAAGTTTTAGTTATGAAAATCTTGCTGTCAGGCGACTAAAATAGTGAGATTTTTTTAGTCAATACAAAATAGATAGCTTATGCAGTTGATGAATCTAATATTTTTTCAGTTTCAAACGATTTGCACATGATGTGCAGGAGGCGATGGAAAAGTATGTAAAATAATGATATTAAATGTATGGATGTTTGATGATTTTACTGTTACATTCCAGTCAAGAGGTACTAACGAACAATGCGAATGTATGGAAAGTAGCAGCACATATGTGAGTATTACAACACTGCAATTGCACAAATGAAATTAAAGCATTCAAATTATATATACTTGCTTTTATCTGCTTCATTTAGCGTAAACATGGAACCAACGTAAATATTGATCAATCTGCTGTAGTTTTTACGATTTACAAGCGATTTTCTTTCTCATTGTAGTAAATCAAGTGAACTCAAAAGACACCAGAAATTACTGATTCTACTTTCGGAAACTATATACAAGTTAAAACTATACATTAACTTAAGAAAAACAAAAAAAGATTTCAAAGAAATTTGTGAATTATTAAATAAACCACCACCTACTTTCTGGTAATTTTTCAAGTGTGTTTTTGTTTTAAATCAATCGATCACTTTGCAAACATGGACATTTGATGTCTGCACTATTTGTCCTGAGCTCTTTACACTACGCATGTATATTACATAAATAATGAAATATTGGCTCATATTAAACATAATGTTTACTTCTTATATTACAACTTGCTGCTTCTAAATAGATCACGAAATGATCATGCACAAGTAGAGTGATATT
>NW_022199369.1:0-6785 GCF_009176525.2 Contarinia nasturtii | reverse complement strand
CAAGATCACTTTGATGTGATGGCTCACGCTAAGAAAACGGCAACAACATCAACATCAGCGGCAGCAACCGTAGAAACAAAAATCTAGTTTCGATCAGAAATACTTTCCTTTTTGCTTTTTTTGCTACTTCTCAAGGTCTACTGGCTACCTCTAAATCGTTTGTGACTTTTTCTCTTTCGTTCATCTATATATACACAGACGAAAAGTGTTGCCAACAGCGTTGGCCATAAAACACGATCTCTTCGCTCTTAAAACTGGCCACAGATTTATTCGCACATTACTACCGTTTTTAAATGCTAAAAACTGAACGAATATATATTTATAATATTCATTCCAACTGATCACACCAAACTTGTTTTGTTTAAATGATAATAATACTGGGATAATGTCGTACATGTTGTTTCGATCGAAGAATCACAATAACCATTTAAAACAAAACACAACGCACAACCGACCCATCTTTTTAAATTGGACGAATGAATCTATTACTATTTTGCGTTTTCACAAATCGCTGTTGCGTATGCCTCACACATATGATTAGCATAAATTCATTTTCATTTCGTATGAAATGAAACGGTCCCATTCAGAAGATTCGTTGTGGAATGTTTTTTTTTTCTTCATTTTTTTTTTTTCATTTTTTGAAAAATGAAAGTTTTTTTCGCCGCCAAGCAATTTGATTTGCACAGTTGATTGCCACCAGGTCGAAGATCTGGTGATTGATTGGAAATTGATTTTTTTTTTGTTGTTATTGGTTGGTGAAAATAACATGTGACTTTTTTCTATTCATAAATTTTTGGGTGAAAGCATGCAGATTTGACAAACATTTTAATTCGTTCTCGGTGTGGAACAATTTGAAAGGCGGGCATTCCATTTGTGAAATTGATCATTCATCACATATCTAACACATAATGTTAACATTCGATAAAAATCAACAAATAAAAAATTAATTCAGAGTTTTTATTTGTTGTTGTTTTATTTGAAATTTAATTGAAAATTTAAAAAAAAAACGCGAAAAATTGTCACAATAGTATGAAACATCATCACCATATCATCATCGTGTATATAAACATACCAATCGACACGATTCACATTCGAGTTTTTAGTTGTTGTGTTATTTCTCTGGTTGTAGCACAATGAAACCAAGCATTTCATTCCAATTTTTATGATTATTCAATCGCAATGAGATAATACTTAAATATAAATAATCTCCGGTGGTGTGTATGTGGTCTTCTTATGATTTTGTTTTTGTTGGTATTGGTCAAAAGTCATTTGCAAATGATAAAAATCATCGTGATTGCTTTTATTTTTGTTGCGGGCACAATGTGACACCCAAAGCAGATCGAGGTCTTTTCGAACTGTGGCACAAATGCCAAATAAAAACACTTGAACATGATGTTTATCTCGAAATCTCGGTTCATTTGTCTCTCTTAACTTCTTCACATTCATATTTCGCGTATTCAACGAAAACGCACACGGTGTTTGGTAATTATTTACTTGAGACAGATTACATTCCATTTGCCATCATGTGTTGCTCTCATTGTGTATGCTTTGGCTGGCCAATTTTTTTTCTCTTCCCGCCTGTTGTTTTATTAATCTTGATTTTAATTTCATCAACGAAACAGAAAAAAAAAATGAGAAATGAAAATGTGTTCACTGCATTGTTTTTGTGCCATACAGCTTTTATGTCCCATTGTTTTTTCTTTTTTCTCTGTGTCATTCTCTCTTTCTCTCTCATTCTTTCTCTGTGTGTAATCATTTTGAACGGTTCCTTCCAAAAACTTTATAAGTTTACCTATTTAGATGATTTCGTGCGAGCTGAATGGGTGAATGAAATGGAAAATTGTATCGTTTGTGGCATTTTACATATATATTTCTCTCGTGTTATTGCCTTCAACGAGAAAAACAAATACATAAGTGTGAGCGCTAGCATTACAAAATGTGCCCCTATTAAAATGCGTTCACGTGCAAATTGTGTGGCTAATGTCTTTTGTTTTACAAAGATACGAACAATTATATGGTATCAGCGTCAGGCCGAGTTTCGCTGCAATCAAGTTTCAGCAATGCGCTTATAAACAAATCTCAAGCCATTTCAATGTTTGTGACGACGACGACGACGACGACGACAAAAAAGAAACAGTAGTAACACTAGTAGTAATAAAATAAACAGCAAACGCGTCAGCATTTGAACTAGTTTTCTTTTCCTATATGCTGTTTTTTTTTCTGAGCGTTTCTCCTGCTCATGCTGTTTTGATAGAGCATACCGAAATGAAATCGAATGGTTTAGAGAAAACAGAATTACGAGTGCGACCAAACGAATGAAATCTTTTGTATATGGAGCATATGTAAATGGTTAAAATGAATTTTCCTGCCGCGTGTGCTGAATCACTGCATGGCTACTTTGTCTCTCTCTCTCTATATCTCTGTATGTGTGTAGCTCTCTCTATGTGTGTATTTGTCGGGGCCAATAAGCCAATAATAGAAGTACGTGCTTAAATTGCATGCACATGCGCAATAGCAATTTACAGCTTTTCTCTGTCATTAGTCGGTCAACATCCATCGATTGGCTAAAAATCTGCACATTCATTCATCATTAAAAAAAAAAACCCAAGTCAATTTGGAATTTTCGCTCCAAAAATTTTTGCGGTAAACCAAATTCATTTTTTTTATTCAAAAATATTTATGGGTTTGTTGGCATTGACGTCTCTAATGTAGCAGAAAATTGAAACAATTTCCGCAAAAAGCAAGAAATTTTTTTTTTAGAAATTTAGCAATCTATTCGATAAGCGTCTTTGTGCGTCTACTGATCAGTATTTCCACAAAAAAAAAACCACAACATTTCGAAACGATACGGAAGAAAGCTTCGTCACAAAGAGAGTAAGAAAAATCACCATGCTAAAATGATATTTGATTGAATTTTTTTTCTGCTTCCCTGCGATTTGAAAGAAATCAACTTGATTTGTCATAGTTTCTTAAACATCAGAAGGTCTTTCATTGTGGTCCAATAAACACGGTTGGAGAGTCATTGGCACGTTTTCATTCACGTTGGATGAAAAAAAAAATCAATTAAGACTCGATTTTCTGTCAATTACAAACAATAAAGTTTTTCTTTATTCCGGTAATCGACGCATAAAAGCCTACTAAACTGATTTTGCATGTAGAAAATCCGGTTTTGTTTGCCGATTGTCACAACCAATGGCTGGCTTGTCGGTCATGTTATGACGTACTCGCTCTCACAAGCGATAAGTAGTTGTTGTTTACATTATTGTTCCTCATTTAAATACTTTGTTTTCCGGAGTACTCTTCAATTTCATTTAACCACTGCACTTCCACTGTAAACACAAAACTCATCAATTAAACATACAGACAAGTGGGATTCACATATTTTGCGTATTAGTTTAAGCGTTTATCTATTGCAATAGTTTTTATGAATGACTGATTGTATAATATATCGGCACCGAAACCAAATTGTCATCTCGAAATCGAACGAAAATTAGATCTTTTTTTCTGCTTCGATTGCGATCAAATGTGTACCTTTTTTTCTCCGAATACCGTGTTATTTTCGATTGCATCGGCATACGTAACATAAAATTATGACCAGACCACAGAAGAATGTCATTTCAAATGTAAAGCTTTTCGATAAGTATATACACTTATAAACATAGCATTTATATTTTCAATATGGCCAATCAATTTATACTTCAAGCAGAACATTTTAATTAACTAAAAATATGCGCATCAGATAAATACAGTTGTAAATTACAATTGTTATGGAATTTTGAAAAGAATTCAAAGCAAAAATTCTATATTGCCGTAGGAATAAATACCGTAATAATAAAATTAAAACAGTTGAACATTTATTTATGCACGTTTTTGAACTGGACTAATAAAAGTTCTTTGAACAATGCGTCGAGTTGGTTGAATTGTTGGCAAGAACTTCGATCGAAAATGAGAAGACGATGGAAAAAATCGACCGAATGCGCTTCGTTCTTTATACGCGATAAAGCATAACAACTTTGCGTGCTAATTATGACCTTCGCATATAAATTAATTGAATAAAAATGAAAATTCTTTTGTTTTGCAAAGTTTGTACTTTGTACATGGTATACAGCGTATACATTCGTTTTATTTATTTTACCGTTGATGAAATTCAAGATGAATATATCTACAGTTTGTATGTAAACAATCGGAGATTTTCATAAATTTAGAATCAATGAATACATGTATGCTAAATAAAGAAGCTGAACGAAAAAAAAACCAGACTAAAACTTGAAATAATAACATTTGAATATTTTTGTAATTTACCAATGCTGGTTATTAATAAAGTTGTCAGACGAATTGAATATTGGTTGAAACAAGAAAAATGACTCTTACCTCAAACAATTGTAACTAATGCAACTTACTATTGAATGTATCCACTGATCAATTTATATAAATTGTGTTGTTCATTTGAATCATTTGAATACATAATGAAAATGGCTGCTCAAAACGAGATCACGTTTGCGTCAATATACTCTTTTTACATCTCTCGAACAATATCTATTCATTAGACAAAATCAAAAATCGTGAAAAATTATGAGAAAAAAACGCTAAGCTGAAAGGAATTTGGTACATAACACGACATTTCATTCCCCGAATGAATATGAGGGTACTTTATGCATATTTACACATTAAAACTAATCACATTACTCACAAATTGAACTTTATGGAGCCCATGTCATATAGTGTTCACCTCACACTCAAAAAAACCTCACACTCCTTATTCAAGTTCATATTAAATGACACATCAACAAACCACGATAGAGAGAAGAAAAGAAAAAAAAAACGTCATTAAAGCCAAAGGGAGACGGAAACAATATCTCACCCGAATAATATACATACCGACTAATTTTAAAACACGAACCTAATGCAAATCGCAAAATCAAGCATTCATAAAGAATTTCAAGGGAAACGGATCTTAAGTAGCTGCTGCTGTGGTTGTTATGTGCAAGCGCGCGATTTAATGTATCACCAATTTTCGAGCGAATAAAAAAAAAGACTATGCGTTATGTTCGGCCATCAAATGAAAAACCTACATATAATTAAATCACTATCTGAATAGCAAATCAGCTACGGCCATTATCCACAAAGCAATTTAATAAGCGCATTTCATGTATAAACTGTAAATTCGTAACCGTGGAATTTATTTAATTTTTATTTTGTTGCTAATGTCTGTGTGATTGACAAATGTTCAATTGATGTTGGCTCCGTGGCGAGACAATATGGTGCGAAATTTTTTTTTTTGGAAAATGACGGAACTGGATGTCACATCATGGTGGATCTGGAGTCAAAGTTAAAAACAAAAAATAGTTAACCTTTTTTTTGCGTGATACGATAATTGAGCGTACCATCGTCGGAACAAATATAAGTAGAGGTCATCGATTTATTCTTCTAAGCAAAAGTAAAAGCATTACCATCTTTCAATTGGAGTCATTCGTCACTGTCGTCAAAGCGAGCCGCGAATGCACGACTTAGCACTGGATTTTGTAGTTTCATGTCGTATATTTAATGTGGCCCGGAAAACCATACATAATTCGTATGGATAAATCACTCTCAATTTTAAGATATACCATTAATCGATCGAATATTAAACGGTCTGCCAATCATTCAACAGATCTTTCGGCCATCAATAAACGATGCTTTCAAACCATTTTTTGTATTCAATTACACAAATTACAACGATTCTAATTGAATTATACACACACAAACAAATGGCATTGCAAATGGAAAAAAAGATGAAGAATGAAATTGTTTGCATTCGGATTTACACCGTTAGAGTGTACTTTGGCCAAAGTATAACGCAGCAAAAATGTTGAAAAGCATCGACATAGAGAATGTGAAAATTAAACATAATGATAGTCAGATTTAATGACGATTTTACAAGCATTTAAGTTTTATCGTCTTGACGCTGCTATTTTTTTTCTGAAGAGGAGACAAAGCCTTATTATACGTTAGATTCAATTTTAGCATATATCAAATTAGTTGGAAAGTGAAGACTGGCTGAAATGAGGTCAAACACACAATCTCAAGAGCACAATGAACATTCGAATAAAATTGGTTTAATAACATCCAACGGAAAGCGCTGTGTCGATGAATCGATTGAGAAAATGGCACCTCTTAATAAAAATTTCATTGTGGCATTCAAGCACCAGTCAGATAAGACATTAAGCCGTACGACGAACACACTTCGAGCATAATAATGATCAAATCAATCGAAATATAGCACTACTATTCGATCACAATCGAAGAGAGTGGAAGAGAGAGAGAGAGAGAAAATGCAAAAATCTGTGAAATTAATTGCGATAGTCTTTGTATTTTAGTTTTTTTTTTCAAGTTATTCCTTTCATTAGTTTAATTAGTGTTCGATATAATTTCTTTTCGTTTAATTAAAGCCCGTAGAGCCAGCTGAGCAAGCAAATAAATTTAATCCATTTCGTTAAATGGACAAGAGTTCCTAACGAAATTTACATTGTCACGTTTATTTTGTAATTAATAGCGCAGCTACAAAACACACACACACACCTTATTTTATATTTTTATTGAATTGAGGCACCCAATACACTTTCACATGCATAAATTGTCAGTATGCGGTTTCGATGTTTCTTTTATACGATTTGTTACGCTCTTGTCGAATTTTCCCTCGTCGTCGTTAACTTTCTTCCTAATCGATCCTTTTTCACCATTATATGCCAAAAACCAAACTAATCATTTTGTAATGACTGTTTCGCTGACCTAAAATTTCTGACTTT
>NW_022199368.1:0-6731 GCF_009176525.2 Contarinia nasturtii | reverse complement strand
AGCAACCGTAGAAACAAAAATCTAGTTTCGATCAGAAATACTTTCCTTTTTGCTTTTTTTGCTACTTCTCAAGGTCTACTGGCTACCTCTAAATCGTTTGTGACTTTTTCTCTTTCGTTCATCTATATATACACAGACGAAAAGTGTTGCCAACAGCGTTGGCCATAAAACACGATCTCTTCGCTCTTAAAACTGGCCACAGATTTATTCGCACATTACTACCGTTTTTAAATGCTAAAAACTGAACGAATATATATTTATAATATTCATTCCAACTGATCACACCAAACTTGTTTTGTTTAAATGATAATAATACTGGGATAATGTCGTACATGTTGTTTCGATCGAAGAATCACAATAACCATTTAAAACAAAACACAACGCACAACCGACCCATCTTTTTAAATTGGACGAATGAATCTATTACTATTTTGCGTTTTCACAAATCGCTGTTGCGTATGCCTCACACATATGATTAGCATAAATTCATTTTCATTTCGTATGAAATGAAACGGTCCCATTCAGAAGATTCGTTGTGGAATGTTTTTTTTTTCTTCATTTTTTTTTTTCATTTTTTGAAAAATGAAAGTTTTTTTCGCCGCCAAGCAATTTGATTTGCACAGTTGATTGCCACCAGGTCGAAGATCTGGTGATTGATTGGAAATTGATTTTTTTTTTGTTGTTATTGGTTGGTGAAAATAACATGTGACTTTTTTCTATTCATAAATTTTTGGGTGAAAGCATGCAGATTTGACAAACATTTTAATTCGTTCTCGGTGTGGAACAATTTGAAAGGCGGGCATTCCATTTGTGAAATTGATCATTCATCACATATCTAACACATAATGTTAACATTCGATAAAAATCAACAAATAAAAAATTAATTCAGAGTTTTTATTTGTTGTTGTTTTATTTGAAATTTAATTGAAAATTTAAAAAAAAAACGCGAAAAATTGTCACAATAGTATGAAACATCATCACCATATCATCATCGTGTATATAAACATACCAATCGACACGATTCACATTCGAGTTTTTAGTTGTTGTGTTATTTCTCTGGTTGTAGCACAATGAAACCAAGCATTTCATTCCAATTTTTATGATTATTCAATCGCAATGAGATAATACCTAAATATAAATAATCTCCGGTGGTGTGTATGTGGTTTTCTTATGTTTTTTTGTTGTTGGTATTGGTCAAAAGTCATTTGCAAATGATAAAAATCATCGTGATTGCTTTTATTTTTGTTGCGGGCACAATGTGACACCCAAAGCAGATCGAGGTATTTTCGAACTGTGGCACAAATGCCAAATAAAAACACTTGAACATGATGTTTATCTCGAAATCTCGGTTCATTTGTCTCTCTTAACTTCTTCACATTCATATTTCGCGTATTCAACGAAAACGCACACGGTGTTTGGTAATTATTTACTTGAGACAGATTACATTCCATTTGCCATCATGTGTTGCTCTCATTGTGTATGCTTTGGCTGGCCAATTTTTTTTCTCTTCCCGCCTGTTGTTTTATTAATCTTGATTTTAATTTCATCAACGAAACAGAAAAAAAAAATGAGAAATGAAAATGTGTTCACTGCATTGTTTTTGTGCCATACAGCTTTTATGTCCCATTGTTTTTTCTTTTTTCTCTGTGTCATTCTCTCTTTCTCTCTCATTCTTTCTCTGTGTGTAATCATTTTGAACGGTTCCTTCCAAAAACTTTATAAGTTTACCTATTTAGATGATTTCGTGCGAGCTGAATGGGTGAATGAAATGGAAAATTGTATCGTTTGTGGCATTTTACATATATATTTCTCTCGTGTTATTGCCTTCAACGAGAAAAACAAATACATAAGTGTGAGCGCTAGCATTACAAAATGTGCCCCTATTAAAATGCGTTCACGTGCAAATTGTGTGGCTAATGTCTTTTGTTTTACAAAGATACGAACAATTATATGGTATCAGCGTCAGGCCGAGTTTCGCTGCAATCAAGTTTCAGCAATGCGCTTATAAACAAATCTCAAGCCATTTCAATGTTTGTGACGACGACGACGACGACGACGACAAAAAAGAAACAGTAGTAACACTAGTAGTAATAAAATAAACAGCAAACGCGTCAGCATTTGAACTAGTTTTCTTTTCCTATATGCTGTTTTTTTTTCTGAGCGTTTCTCCTGCTCATGCTGTTTTGATAGAGCATACCGAAATGAAATCGAATGGTTTAGAGAAAACAGAATTACGAGTGCGACCAAACGAATGAAATCTTTTGTATATGGAGCATATGTAAATGGTTAAAATGAATTTTCCTGCCGCGTGTGCTGAATCACTGCATGGCTACTTTGTCTCTCTCTCTCTATATCTCTGTATGTGTGTAGCTCTCTCTATGTGTGTATTTGTCGGGGCCAATAAGCCAATAATAGAAGTACGTGCTTAAATTGCATGCACATGCGCAATAGCAATTTACAGCTTTTCTCTGTCATTAGTCGGTCAACATCCATCGATTGGCTAAAAATCTGCACATTCATTCATCATTAAAAAAAAAAACCCAAGTCAATTTGGAATTTTCGCTCCAAAAATTTTTGCGGTAAACCAAATTCATTTTTTTTATTCAAAAATATTTATGGGTTTGTTGGCATTGACGTCTCTAATGTAGCAGAAAATTGAAACAATTTCCGCAAAAAGCAAGAAATTTTTTTTTTAGAAATTTAGCAATCTATTCGATAAGCGTCTTTGTGCGTCTACTGATCAGTATTTCCACAAAAAAAAAACCACAACATTTCGAAACGATACGGAAGAAAGCTTCGTCACAAAGAGAGTAAGAAAAATCACCATGCTAAAATGATATTTGATTGAATTTTTTTTCTGCTTCCCTGCGATTTGAAAGAAATCAACTTGATTTGTCATAGTTTCTTAAACATCAGAAGGTCTTTCATTGTGGTCCAATAAACACGGTTGGAGAGTCATTGGCACGTTTTCATTCACGTTGGATGAAAAAAAAAATCAATTAAGACTCGATTTTCTGTCAATTACAAACAATAAAGTTTTTCTTTATTCCGGTAATCGACGCATAAAAGCCTACTAAACTGATTTTGCATGTAGAAAATCCGGTTTTGTTTGCCGATTGTCACAACCAATGGCTGGCTTGTCGGTCATGTTATGACGTACTCGCTCTCACAAGCGATAAGTAGTTGTTGTTTACATTATTGTTCCTCATTTAAATACTTTGTTTTCCGGAGTACTCTTCAATTTCATTTAACCACTGCACTTCCACTGTAAACACAAAACTCATCAATTAAACATACAGACAAGTGGGATTCACATATTTTGCGTATTAGTTTAAGCGTTTATCTATTGCAATAGTTTTTATGAATGACTGATTGTATAATATATCGGCACCGAAACCAAATTGTCATCTCGAAATCGAACGAAAATTAGATCTTTTTTTCTGCTTCGATTGCGATCAAATGTGTACCTTTTTTTCTCCGAATACCGTGTAATTTTCGATTGCATCGGCATACGTAACATAAAATTATGACCAGACCACAGAAGAATGTCATTTCAAATGTAAAGCTTTTCGATAAGTATATACACTTATAAACATAGCATTTATATTTTCAATATGGCCAATCAATTTATACTTCAAGCAGAACATTTTAATTAACTAAAAATATGCGCATCAGATAAATACAGTTGTAAATTACAATTGTTATGGAATTTTGAAAAGAATTCAAAGCAAAAATTCTATATTGCCGTAGGAATAAATACCGTAATAATAAAATTAAAACAGTTGAACATTTATTTATGCACGTTTTTGAACTGGACTAATAAAAGTTCTTTGAACAATGCGTCGAGTTGGTTGAATTGTTGGCAAGAACTTCGATCGAAAATGAGAAGACGATGGAAAAAATCGACCGAATGCGCTTCGTTCTTTATACGCGATAAAGCATAACAACTTTGCGTGCTAATTATGACCTTCGCATATAAATTAATTGAATAAAAATGAAAATTCTTTTGTTTTGCAAAGTTTGTACTTTGTACATGGTATACAGCGTATACATTCGTTTTATTTATTTTACCGTTGATGAAATTCAAGATGAATATATCTACAGTTTGTATGTAAACAATCGGAGATTTTCATAAATTTAGAATCAATGAATACATGTATGCTAAATAAAGAAGCTGAACGAAAAAAAAACCAGACTAAAACTTGAAATAATAACATTTGAATATTTTTGTAATTTACCAATGCTGGTTATTAATAAAGTTGTCAGACGAATTGAATATTGGTTGAAACAAGAAAAATGACTCTTACCTCAAACAATTGTAACTAATGCAACTTACTATTGAATGTATCCACTGATCAATTTATATAAATTGTGTTGTTCATTTGAATCATTTGAATACATAATGAAAATGGCTGCTCAAAACGAGATCACGTTTGCGTCAATATACTCTTTTTACATCTCTCGAACAATATCTATTCATTAGACAAAATCAAAAATCGTGAAAAATTATGAGAAAAAAACGCTAAGCTGAAAGGAATTTGGTACATAACACGACATTTCATTCCCCGAATGAATATGAGGGTACTTTATGCATATTTACACATAAAAACTAATCACATTACTCACAAATTGAACTTTATGGAGCCCATGTCATATAGTGTTCACCTCACACTCAAAAAAACCTCACACTCCTTATTCAAGTTCATATTAAATGACACATCAACAAACCACGATAGAGAGAAGAAAAGAAAAAAAAAACGTCATTAAAGCCAAAGGGAGACGGAAACAATATCTCACCCGAATAATATACATACCGACTAATTTTAAAACACGAACCTAATGCAAATCGCAAAATCAAGCATTCATAAAGAATTTCAAGGGAAACGGATCTTAAGTAGCTGCTGCTGTGGTTGTTATGTGCAAGCGCGCGATTTAATGTATCACCAATTTTCGAGCGAATAAAAAAAAAGACTATGCGTTATGTTCGGCCATCAAATGAAAAACCTACATATAATTAAATCACTATCTGAATAGCAAATCAGCTACGGCCATTATCCACAAAGCAATTTAATAAGCGCATTTCATGTATAAACTGTAAATTCGTAACCGTGGAATTTATTTAATTTTTATTTTGTTGCTAATGTCTGTGTGATTGACAAATGTTCAATTGATGTTGGCTCCGTGGCGAGACAATATGGTGCGAAAAAAAATGATTGGAAAATGACGGAACTGGATGTCACCATGGTGGATCTGGAGTCAAAGTTAAAAACAAAAAATAGTTATTAACTATTAGTTAACCTTTTTTTGCGTGATACGATAATTGAGCGTACCATCGTCGGAACAAATATAAGTAGAGGTCATCGATTTATTCTTCTAAGCAAAAGTAAAAGCATTACCATCTTTCAATTGGAGTCATTCGTCACTGTCGTCAAAGCGAGCCGCGAATGCACGACTTAGCACTGGATTTTGTAGTTTCATGTCGTATATTTAATGTGGCCCGGAAAACCATACATAATTCGTATGGATAAATCACTCTCAATTTTAAGATATACCATTAATCGATCGAATATTAAACGGTCTGCCAATCATTCAACAGATCTTTCGGCCATCAATAAACGATGCTTTCAAACCATTTTTTGTATTCAATTACACAAATTACAACGATTCTAATTGAATTATACACACACAAACAAATGGCATTGCAAATGGAAAAAAAGATGAAGAATGAAATTGTTTGCATTCGGATTTACACCGTTAGAGTGTACTTTGGCCAAAGTATAACGCAGCAAAAATGTTGAAAAGCATCGACATAGAGAATGTGAAAATTAAACATAATGATAGTCAGATTTAATGACGATTTTACAAGCATTTAAGTTTTATCGTCTTGACGCTGCTATTTTTTTTCTGAAGAGGAGACAAAGCCTTATTATACGTTAGATTCAATTTTAGCATATATCAAATTAGTTGGAAAGTGAAGACTGGCTGAAATGAGGTCAAACACACAATCTCAAGAGCACAATGAACATTCGAATAAAATTGGTTTAATAACATCCAACGGAAAGCGCTGTGTCGATGAATCGATTGAGAAAATGGCACCTCTTAATAAAAATTTCATTGTGGCATTCAAGCACCAGTCAGATAAGACATTAAGCCGTACGACGAACACACTTCGAGCATAATAATGATCAAATCAATCGAAATATAGCACTACTATTCGATCACAATCGAAGAGAGTGGAAGAGAGAGAGAGAGAGAAAATGCAAAAATCTGTGAAATTAATTGCGATAGTCTTTGTATTTTAGTTTTTTTTTTCAAGTTATTCCTTTCATTAGTTTAATTAGTGTTCGATATAATTTCTTTTCGTTTAATTAAAGCCCGTAGAGCCAGCTGAGCAAGCAAATAAATTTAATCCATTTCGTTAAATGGACAAGAGTTCCTAACGAAATTTACATTGTCACGTTTATTTTGTAATTAATAGCGCAGCTACAAAACACACACACACACCTTATTTTATATTTTTATTGAATTGAGGCACCCAATACACTTTCACATGCATAAATTGTCAGTATGCGGTTTCGGTGTTTCTTTTATACGATTTGTTACGCTCTTGTCGAATTTTCCCTCGTCGTCGTTAACTTTCTTCCTAATCGATCCTTTTTCACCATTATATGCCAAAAACCAAAATAATCATTTTGTAATGACTGTTTCGCTGACCTAAAATTTCTGACTTT
>NW_022199367.1:0-7072 GCF_009176525.2 Contarinia nasturtii | reverse complement strand
TCCGTATTCTGTTTCGTGTTTTCGTAACTGACGCACGGTGCAAATGCCCCGGGCGAACAGTGCAATTTTAGTGCTTGGGTCAATTTTATGTGCATTTCTTCTTATAAAACATCATTTACAAACATTTTATTCTAACTACCTTGGTGCAATCAAAGACAAACCTATAGAGCAAATTCGTAAAAAAAATAAATTCAAATGAAATTTTGATAAAAATCTTGTCAATATTCAAAACAAAGTGATTCCCCTTCATTCAGAACTGTGTGAACAGTTTGGGCTGGGTGGTATATAATTTGATTCACACTATATGTGTTTAGTATTATGATTCTCATATTACTTACATACTTATTTGAATTCTTTATGTACCTACACACATAAAATGAGATCAGTAATAAATCGTCGAACTGAGCTTATGAAAATATTGCTATTTTTTGTATGGGATACAGTCGCCACACGGAGTGGCCATTTTCAATCTTACCATCAGATGATTGAATTATTACAGACGTCATTTTGTTTGTGTACCTATGTTTAAACAAACGTATTTTTTGCACATATTTTTAAAAAGCCCACACCATTGAAATAATAATATTTAATTTAATATCCGGTTTCCGCTTAAACATTGACATAAAAAAAGTATGTACACATTTATTGTTCTGAATTTTTCTTACCACCATCCCCATCCCTTGAGCCATGCTCATTTTACCGAAGGGCATTCAACCAGAATTTCAAGCACCAAACAGATATTCAGGAATGACTATTAATGAAAAAAAAAACACACAGTATTTGTATGTTGAAATGATTTTATTGAAAGTTAAAACCATTCGAGTTTGAGTATCAGTTAATTGAACCAAATTGAAGTTAATAGCAAATGTGACATAAATTATGACAAAAATTCACGGCCAACATGTTGTTTTTCTACGTTGCGTGACATATTTTTGACATTTTGCCCCTTCTTTTCAATTTTTTTCTATCGAAAAATGCTCGCCATAGTGATACATACATATATTTTTTAAATTACGACCATTTATGAATCCTATTTGAAGAAGTAAAGCGAATTGGATTCTTTGTTGGCAGTATTTTATGAAGTGTAACGAAATGGAAGCGGCGATTGTCTGTGATGAGCTATATGTTTGTGTACGTTTTTGTTCCCGATTTTTACATGAATGTTTGTTGATTGTACAAACAGAGATATTATGTGATGATAAATATGGTGTTTGCTTTTCATTCAGTGCGGGCACCAAAGTCGAACTGGGTTGGTTCGAGCAGAAAATGCACTTGAGAGCATTGCAAGCGAGCCAAAGAGATATAGAGTATAAAGAGTGAGAGAGCAAGATGCTGGATAAAATGAATGAAAATATAATATTATATTAAATCCGAACTTCTATTTCACGTTTCATTTTCCTTCTTTGCTTATCATTGTGCATCCGATGCGGATGTTTAAACGACACCGTATGTTGTGCAAGCTCGCAATTCAACTGAAAAAAATTATCCGACTCATTTTTCTGTATATTTCTTCGTCTTTTGCTCCTTCTTCTGTTCATTTTTTTTTTCTTTCTTTAAGTTTTTGGCTTGCCTTTGCTTCACTTCCTCCAATATTTGATTTTTTTTTTTTTTTCAATTTAAAAAGATGCCGTTCATTTTATGAAGCCATAATTTGGTCGCCATATCTCAAATCTCATTCAAACTAACTCATTGCATTTCTCATTCGTCTGGTGAAAATTAAAATGAATTTTATGAAAAATTGTTAATATCCACACTAAACAAATTGTGACACTTTATCATCTTTTATGTGAAAAACTATGAATTTAATATTCATTCGAAAAAAAATTGTATTATTGCAGAAAATAATTCTTTTTTTTTCGTCTCATTCTTCGGAACCCATCGTATCTTAACGGTGTATCAGTTTCGACTGAATGAGTACTATTAATGATTGACTTAATTAATTCTCGTTTTTTATGTTCAGGAGAAGAATGTGCTGCTACACATGCCTCACCCGATGAACGAAATGAGGGAAAAAATCATCACGGCGAGAAGTCTTTCCCTTGAAATCATTTCTCTGCCCTGATGTCAAATTGATTCAAATGCACACAGCAAAGAAAGTTGCTTCATGCAAAAATTAATGAAGATTTTTCTTTCATTTAACGTGTATTTTATGAAAAGGTGATACAGGTTAATATTTCTTCATATATTTTTTTCGTCTCTTTAATAATAACTCAGCAAATAACACTGCAGAATATAGATATTGAAACAAAGATAAACAAATAAAATAAAAATATGGAAGATAATTTGGAAAAAAAGAACACGAGCATCATAAATACATACGAAAACGGATATCACGAATAGACGAAGAACGAAAAATGTGCAAAATATAATGGTTGATAAATGAAATAACAAACAATAACAATAATAATAGCATAAAATAGGAAAGAAGCCACTGTTAAATTCTTGAGGTAGCGCACACAATGACGACACAGAGAGAGATATATAGAAAGCAGTTCATTTCTTTTGAACATAAAACTCATTCTATGTGAAATTGCATGCTTCCTTGGTTATCTCGCAGGAACCTATTGTTTATGTTTTTCGCTTTTTGTATGTATGTTTATGTGGATCGCTCACATAGATCCACGTAAAGCGGGCATCGCTGTGCAGCGCTTTTCTCGGTTTGTGCACAACCGAAGAATGGTCATCGATTGCTTGCGATGCCATTTTTAAGGGCGAAAATGTAAAACGAATAGGAAACAAGTTGTTCATTGCCATTCGTGTGTATTTTGCCTGTTATTATGCATACATATTGATTGTGATGGCGATTGGTTGGGCGAAAAGACGAGCTAACAAATAAACAGCACATAATGTAATCTCTCTACATCTTTCTTATACTCTCGAGCATAATATCGATTTCATTGACATATTAATTTTAAGTAAATTCATTGTACCATCGCAAACATTATCGAATCCACAATGCTCGACAAGAGAACCATTCATTCAAAATGATTGTGCGCGGCTGTATCTATTTGTTTGTTCTTACGAATATGGCTTTTGCCTGGAAATTACGATATGGCGAACCTAACATAGACGCCGATACACAAAGTGATAATAACAAAATGCAGGAATTTTATTGAATTCAATGGAATAATATTACTGTTGAATTGAGTCCATTTTGAGTTTTAGGTTTCAAGAAAAAGCTGAATATTGTGTAAATTGGGGGCTATTGCCTATAATCTCTATTTTAAAAATTATGGTTTCAGCAATGTTGTTGCCTCCGCCGCCGCCATCGTCGTTGTCATTGTCAGTTCGATTGAAGTAAATATGGTGCTGCCGTCTTATTTTCGCTGCAAGAGCGCCAGAAACGTGCACGATAACTTTGTTTGAATGAGTTGATGTCTCGTGTGTAAAACGCGAGATTTTCATTGTTGTTTCCATCGCAACCCCATATTTATATATCACGTACACCAGATACTATTCCAACTCATTCAAGCAAAGTTATCGTGCACGTTTCTGGCGCTCTTGCAGCGAAAATAAGACGGCAGCACCATATTTACTTCAATCGAACTGACAATGACAACGACGATGGCGGCGGCGGAGGCAACAACATTGCTGAAACCATAATTTTTAAAATAGAGATTATAGGCAATAGCCCCCAATTTACACAATATTCAGCTTTTTCTTGAAACCTAAAACTCAAAATGGACTCAATTCAACAGTAATATTATTCCATTGAATTCAATAAAATTCCTGCATTTTGTTATTATCACTTTGTGTATCGGCGTCTATGTTAGGTTCGCCATATCGTAATTTCCAGGCAAAAGCCATATTCGTAAGAACAAACAAATAGATACAGCCGCGCACAATCATTTTGAATGAATGGTTCTCTTGTCGAGCATTGTGGATTCGATAATGTTTGCGATGGTACAATGAATTTACTTAAAATTAATATGTCAATGAAATCGATATTATGCTCGAGAGTATAAGAAAGATGTAGAGAGATTACATTATGTGCTGTTTATTTGTTAGCTCGTCTTTTCGCCCAACCAATCGCCATCACAATCAATATGTATGCATAATAACAGGCAAAATACACACGAATGGCAATGAACAACTTGTTTCCTATTCGTTTTACATTTTCGCCCTTAAAAATGGCATCGCAAGCAATCGATGACCATTCTTCGGTTGTGCACAAACCGAGAAAAGCGCTGCACAGCGATGCCCGCTTTACGTGGATCTATGTGAGCGATCCACATAAACATACATACAAAAAGCGAAAAACATAAACAATAGGTTCCTGCGAGATAACCAAGGAAGCATGCAATTTCACATAGAATGAGTTTTATGTTCAAAAGAAATGAACTGCTTTCTATATATCTCTCTCTGTGTCGTCATTGTGTGCGCTACCTCAAGAATTTAACAGTGGCTTCTTTCCTATTTTATGCTATTATTATTGTTATTGTTTGTTATTTCATTTATCAACCATTATATTTTGCACATTTTTCGTTCTTCGTCTATTCGTGATATCCGTTTTCGTATGTATTTATGATGCTCGTGTTCTTTTTTTCCAAATTATCTTCCATATTTTTATTTTATTTGTTTATCTTTGTTTCAATATCTATATTCTGCAGTGTTATTTGCTGAGTTATTATTAAAGAGACGAAAAAAATATATGAAGAAATATTAACCTGTATCACCTTTTCATAAAATACACGTTAAATGAAAGAAAAATCTTCATTAATTTTTGCATGAAGCAACTTTCTTTGCTGTGTGCATTTGAATCAATTTGACATCAGGGCAGAGAAATGATTTCAAGGGAAAGACTTCTCGCCGTGATGATTTTTTCCCTCATTTCGTTCATCGGGTGAGGCATGTGTAGCAGCACATTCTTCTCCTGAACATAAAAAACGAGAATTAATTAAGTCAATCATTAATAGTACTCATTCAGTCGAAACTGATACACCGTTAAGATACGATGGGTTCCGAAGAATGAGACGAAAAAAAAAGAATTATTTTCTGCAATAATACAATTTTTTTTCGAATGAATATTAAATTCATAGTTTTTCACATAAAAGATGATAAAGTGTCACAATTTGTTTAGTGTGGATATTAACAATTTTTCATAAAATTCATTTTAATTTTCACCAGACGAATGAGAAATGCAATGAGTTAGTTTGAATGAGATTTGAGATATGGCGACCAAATTATGGCTTCATAAAATGAACGGCATCTTTTTAAATTGAAAAAAAAAAAAAAATCAAATATTGGAGGAAGTGAAGCAAAGGCAAGCCAAAAACTTAAAGAAAGAAAAAAAAAATGAACAGAAGAAGGAGCAAAAGACGAAGAAATATACAGAAAAATGAGTCGGATAATTTTTTTCAGTTGAATTGCGAGCTTGCACAACATACGGTGTCGTTTAAACATCCGCATCGGATGCACAATGATAAGCAAAGAAGGAAAATGAAACGTGAAATAGAAGTTCGGATTTAATATAATATTATATTTTCATTCATTTTATCCAGCATCTTGCTCTCTCACTCTTTATACTCTATATCTCTTTGGCTCGCTTGCAATGCTCTCAAGTGCATTTTCTGCTCGAACCAACCCAGTTCGACTTTGGTGCCCGCACTGAATGAAAAGCAAACACCATATTTATCATCACATAATATCTCTGTTTGTACAATCAACAAACATTCATGTAAAAATCGGGAACAAAAACGTACACAAACATATAGCTCATCACAGACAATCGCCGCTTCCATTTCGTTACACTTCATAAAATACTGCCAACAAAGAATCCAATTCGCTTTACTTCTTCAAATAGGATTCATAAATGGTCGTAATTTAAAAAATATATGTATGTATCACTATGGCGAGCATTTTTCGATAGAAAAAAATTGAAAAGAAGGGGCAAAATGTCAAAAATATGTCACGCAACGTAGAAAAACAACATGTTGGCCGTGAATTTTTGTCATAATTTATGTCACATTTGCTATTAACTTCAATTTGGTTCAATTAACTGATACTCAAACTCGAATGGTTTTAACTTTCAATAAAATCATTTCAACATACAAATACTGTGTGTTTTTTTTTTCATTAATAGTCATTCCTGAATATCTGTTTGGTGCTTGAAATTCTGGTTGAATGCCCTTCGGTAAAATGAGCATGGCTCAAGGGATGGGGATGGTGGTAAGAAAAATTCAGAACAATAAATGTGTACATACTTTTTTTATGTCAATGTTTAAGCGGAAACCGGATATTAAATTAAATATTATTATTTCAATGGTGTGGGCTTTTTAAAAATATGTGCAAAAAATACGTTTGTTTAAACATAGGTACACAAACAAAATGACGTCTGTAATAATTCAATCATCTGATGGTAAGATTGAAAATGGCCACTCCGTGTGGCGACTGTATCCCATACAAAAAATAGCAATATTTTCATAAGCTCAGTTCGACGATTTATTACTGATCTCATTTTATGTGTGTAGGTACATAAAGAATTCAAATAAGTATGTAAGTAATATGAGAATCATAATACTAAACACATATAGTGTGAATCAAATTATATACCACCCAGCCCAAACTGTTCACACAGTTCTGAATGAAGGGGAATCACTTTGTTTTGAATATTGACAAGATTTTTATCAAAATTTCATTTGAATTTATTTTTTTTACGAATTTGCTCTATAGGTTTGTCTTTGATTGCACCAAGGTAGTTAGAATAAAATGTTTGTAAATGATGTTTTATAAGAAGAAATGCACATAAAATTGACCCAAGCACTAAAATTGCACTGTTCGCCCGGGGCATTTGCACCGTGCGTCAGTTACGAAAACACGAAACAGAATACGGAGTGAGACAAGAAGAAAGTAGTGTATTTGCATATACGCTTCGTGCCTTGCGTCTCATTCGTTATTTCTTTTTTCATCTTTTTGTTATGTAGCGTAGCAGCCTTTGCCATGCAAACCGCTGAAAAAGGGGAATAACGAATAAGACGCGAGGAATGAAGCGTGTACGCACATACACTACTTTCTTCGTGTCTCGCTCCGTATTCTGTTTCGTGTTTTCGTAACTGACGCACGGTGCAAATGC
>NW_022199366.1:0-2143 GCF_009176525.2 Contarinia nasturtii | reverse complement strand
CGAGATTATGTGTGTTAGTTGATTTTTTGATGTTTGAAATGCAAACGGTTTCAGAATTGAAGCTTAATATCGTTATCGATATTAACTCTCCCCACACTAAAAACGATCGTCCCCGATTGTTACACATTATTATTATTATTTACAATTTTAAGTTAAATTGAATTGAAATTTCGTACATTGGATTTTGAAAAATTGAAATTTGAAGCGTACAAGCAATTTTTATAGCCAAATGGGCGAAGTGCAATTTTATTTCCAATTATATTTGTGCCATATTTAATTAACTTCTCAACTTCGTTAATGAACGAATGCACAATAGTTATTATCAAATAATTGAATTTTTGATGCTTGCTCAATATAACAGTGAGCCAGTGAAATTATGTTTTCAAAGATGTGTGTTGCGTAATATGTGCTTTTGAATATAAAATATTTCAGAGATGTATTATGTGTATTAACTCTCCTCCCCGGAAAGAATCGGCCGTCCGCTGTTGATCATAATAATTAAACTGAATTCTAATAACGAGTCAAGTTGGTTGGATTCCAAGGGTCTTCTGTTGTTGTTTCAATTTTTGTTTTTTCGATTTTAGAATCACATTCGTTATTTTTTGTTATTACAACAATTGCTAACCCAGCTGCAATAATAATGCAACCTTTGAAGATGGTTTTTCGTAACATGTGGATATTTACATTTAAATTGAACGAATTATATAGGAGTTCAGTTTTGATTTTTTTTTGTTCCGTTGGCCGAAGCTGAATAAAGCAACACTTTTCTTTATTCATTCAAAAACCATAGAAATTTAAATTGATGGCTTTAGGTGGATTTAGGTGGCGCCATCTCAATGTCATCATTTTCAACTTTAAATAACAAGTTTGAAATAGCACGCTCAACTTCAGTACGAAGTGTCAAACTATAAATTTTTTCCCTTTCATATCTTTTGCGTCACTTTAGTAAACAAACACAATTTCTTTTCATTTAAAGTTTAATTTTTTGTTCCCAGCCATGGCAGATCTTATTACTTCCGAAGACTCAAATTCACCAGAAGATCAGGCAGAGCTAAAGGAGGCTAGAAATACTACTGCTAAGCTTTTTGATACGAAATTATTTTCTGATGTTACGTTTATCGTAAAAGGCGTTGAATTTCGTGCTCACAAAAATATTTTATCGACACGATATGTCTATTTTGAAATACTGTTCAGCGAACGGCACGAGACAGAAAAAGAAGTTACAATGCATGGAATTAAACCTGAAGTCTTCAAAATCGTACTGGAATTTATTTACAAAGGCCAATTGTCAGATTGGAAGGAAAAAATGGAAAAACATGCCGATGACTTGATCAAAGCTGCTGATATGGTATGTTCAAAAACCTGCCCGGAAACTATAGGCTATTTTATTTAAATTAAATTATTATTAATTATTTAATTGTAATTAATTTTTTGTGCTAAAGTACGGCATTCATGGATTGCGAAATAAGTGCGAAAAATACATCATTCGTGCAGGAAAAATTAACGTCCATACTGCTTGTGAATATTTCATATTGGCTGATACACGTAATGCACCAAAACTGAAGGCAACAGCATTGAAATTTATCTCGGAGTAAATACCCCAAATTTAAATTTATAATTATGTCTTCATTATAATAATTTATAATGTATTTTACTTCAATGCAGGAATTTGGAAGGAGTGAAAAAGACCAGTGGATACATCGAGTTCAAACGTCACCGTACATCCATAACGGATGTTGTCGAAATGCTTTCGCCATCAAAGCGTCTGAAATTATTGAATTAATGTGAAATCTATTCAACCAAACTGCTAGCTCCTACATTTTTTCAACAAAAATACCCATATTTCTTTAGTGAAATGTCATAATTGGGAAGTTGTATTGAATGGTTTTCTTTTCTTTTCACAAAAAAATAAAAATAAAGTGTAAAACGTTGATAGTACAATAGAACATAAACTTCGTGTTTAATTTGGAACAGAAACAATAAAACACACTTTGCAACAAATCCCAAAAGTGCATCTTTACAATCACATACTATAATCCATGGATTCTTAAACGTTTCAGCAAATCAAGTGCAAATAATTCAAGGTCCCATGGCTATAGTTATTTTGAATTCAAGATTACAAATGAGATTCGAGATTATGTGT
>NW_022199365.1:0-2103 GCF_009176525.2 Contarinia nasturtii | reverse complement strand
TTGCTATCATCATTAAGTGATTCGTTGTTCAAAAAATTCATTTTTACAGTTGAACTTTGTAAATAAAAAAATCTTTGTTTATTAGTTGGCTATCAAAATGCAATCGAGGTGCATATTTCTTTTTTTTTATTAGTATTTTCTTGGTTATCGAGCGTATAAAAAGTGCAGAAAAGAGTGACATTCCATACAAGCTTTGGCAATAAATATCGGATGACAAACTTTTTCCAGTTTATGTATGGAAAAAAATGCTACTTAATGAATGTGTTTTTAATGTCATCAGATTGTGAGAGTAATTCAAGTTACGAATTGAGAATTGACCCAATTTGCACCATAAATATGCATAGACAAAACTACGTATTCCAAGATCCAGTACAAAATAATAGGGCGACTTCAAAATTCATATAAACTAAGTTTTTAATAACTTATCTATAGAATATTCTAACGTGGACAGAATTTATACAAAAATCAGTCAGCAAAATTGAAAAGACTTCAATACAAATCGTCGCTTGTCTTAATAATGTTGAAAGTTGAATTGATGTCGTAGAAAGATCTATTGAATAACGCAGAAAAATGTTATAATAAATAAATCAATTCACCACAGATGAAGAAAAGTTGCGTTTCCTTTCCTTTAGAAGCAGTTTTCTTTACATTCTCTATAATACTTTTGTAAAATTATCGTGTAATATAGCGTAAGTAGTTGTTTCTTAGAATGAAAGCTTTTTTGTCTAATAACTTTATTATGAAGACATTAGTTGTATTGATGCACCAATGGATTAAATTGAGAACTTCCACTGAAATCAATGATTGAATGCATATCAAATATTTTTAGTCATATTTAATTTGTAAAAGTTCTGCTACAAACTACTTACATTTTATTCTATTATCTCATTTTTACTGAAAAATGAATCAGAGTGAAATTGTTTACTTGAGAAAGAGGATTTATATTTATAGGACTATTTACAAACAAAATTATTGACTCCATAACATTTTAGTTATCATCGATATTGAGTCGTGCACTGGGTCGTGCACTCAATTTTTTGTACATCACCATGTCATTTTAAGGAATTTTTTATTGTTTACGCTTTCAGAACTAAGTAAAGAAGATGTATAAGCAAATTAAAATTTCAATGCGATCGTATTAAGAAATCCAATTACTGTTATCTAAGGCCACCAAATATAGATGAAACAATATGAATAAACACAGATTTCTTTTTCTCCAACGATTGTTTCTTCAATAAATAGACATTTTTCGATGAGTTTGAGAATCTGATTTTCTTTGTTAAGCAATCAATTTGTTTTAAACCGCCACGCAAAAGAAAAAAGTTCCGATTCAAACGCATAGACGAAAAATATTGAAAACAACGAATTTATAAGCGATAAAAGAAAGAAAAACGAACGGAAAGTTTGTATGCTACTATTGTGTGCTGTATTTCTATCGCAAATGATAAAGCATCATCTGCATTTATATTTCAATATCAGTTAATAATTCATCAATAACAAATGGAATTAATCCATATGATTGCTGTGTCCTTCAATTGACACCATCTTACGACATGATGTTTACCAACAACCAAATACATATAACACTACACAATTGTAGAATAATTGTTTCAAAGATTTGAATTATTATAATTTAAACATTGTAAATCAGTGCCAATGACTGTCAATATTTACAGCTCTTTAGTGTTTTACCTATCGCCTATAAAATGCAAAACAATTTTTTTTTTTTTAATTATCATCGAATTTGTTTATATTTGGGATGCAGTTATCGCCGAACTTAACAAGCACGTTGGCCCGCACTTTTGATAAAATACCGGTATAAATATAGCTGTTTGGATGGAGAGAAGGCATAACATTGCTTGCTTTCAGTGAGTTATAAAAGTCAATTTTTTGCAATTAAATCGAAAAGATGACCAAGTTCCAATTCAAAGGATTGATGTGCCCGGTGTTCACACCATTCACTCAAGACAAGTAAGACATTTTTTTTTCAAAAATCTCATAGTTAATTTTCGAAAAAAGCGAACGGTCACATGTGACTTGATAATTTTTTGTTTCATTTCTCGTAATTTCTCGCGTAAATGTCTTCTTAATCTCTTCGCTCGT
>NW_022199364.1:0-6109 GCF_009176525.2 Contarinia nasturtii | reverse complement strand
TTTTAAATTCATATTGCAAAATTGGTCAAATTGAAAATTTTCAAGAAATTTAAATAAAAAGAATAAATTAATGAAAAAAAATTGTTCCACTTGTTTACAGCGTTTAGTTGTACGTTAATTGTTTCCGTTTTCGATAGTGTACATAGTACGCAGTTATTTTTTCAGATGTAAAGCATACACATTTTAAATTTATTTGTTGATGAAATCATAGGATACTTTTAATGGGTATAAGTGGGTGCTGATTTCAATATTATTTCCCCTGACTAGTAAGTGATAAAATTTGTTTATCATTTTCTCGTACACGTGCAAAATTATATCGGTCAAACATTTATGTAAATGTTTATTATTGAAGCGAGGAGATCTAATCGTAATTTTTTGTTAGTCGCCAAATTTAGAATTAAAAAGTCTCCTAAAGTGGAATGTTTTTCATGAACTTTTTTTTATTGATATTTACATAATGCAATAACCGCTTCTCGTTGGGAATTTTGAATGAAAGGCCACTTATGGGAGCCAAAATATATGAATCAAAGTGAGTCAACGAGATTCGACTTGTTTTTTTATTAATTGAATAAATTCTTTGCTTTTTTATTGAATTTGCTATATTATTTTTGATTGGGTAATTGCCATACATAGGCACCAAAATAAAACTGCTGAACACCCTTGTGGAAAATAAGTAACACAACAAATCATTCAATTCCTCCAGTTTGGAATCACTTTTAAAAATAGTTTCTTTCATCTCTCTATTCAACGATTTCTTTATTTGCCTCATAGTCATTATATGTGTTTGACAAAAATGATATTACAAAAGTAATTCCATACATAATTTCAGTCAAATAGTTTTTTTAGACGGGAAAATTTCTCTCAATACTCTGCAATTGACTATAATAAACCAGATTTGTTCCCACCACAAAAGACTATAAATTAACAAAAAATTTATTCATTCAGTTGAATGTTATCCGCTGAGCAAATCGTGTGGAATTGTCAATTTAGTGGAAAGTGAAATTTTAGTTCAAGTCCAAATTACTACCAACAAAAAGTGAAACAAACTTATTGCAATGAAATTTCTTTGCATTTTTATGGTATCAACATTGTTGATCATGTGTGCTGGGAAAAGTTTGGCTGACATCGTTCTTGGTTATCCCCATTACCCACCAGCGACACGCGCTTCTAATTATGAAGACAAAATGCGGAAGTATCCGGAATTAACGTATGAATATGGACGACAATATTCACGGACAGAAAATCCAGTACCACGATAGAATGATAACAGCCCAAACCAATTCCAATTTTTTATTCCATTCTAACTATTATTCTTATTATACACCATTAATCGCTGTTTTTACCGACGTAGCCAAGCTCAGAAATAAAGATTCTGATTTGTTTATTTATACCGCCATTCATTCGACATAAACGAAGTTCCAGTGTCATTTAATCCAATTTTTCGGTCTTATTAGCATTAATTTATTTTGTAAAAAGAACTGTAATCACATCAATTTACTCGAATAAATAAAAGTTAGTATACTCAAATGACTCATATTTAAATCCAATCATTCAATCAAAGATTATCCAACAAGGAATTCGCTACAAATTGTCAATTTTTAGGGAAGTATGATATTTTTTAAAAATACTGTATTTACCAACAAAAAGTGCAAATAAACATATCAGGATGAAATTTCATTGGTTTTTAATGGTGTCAACATTATTGATAATATGCATTAACAATAGTTTGGCTGAGTACGTTGCTATTTGGTTTCAAGAACATAATCGGAGGAGTTATGTTAAGAGCGCTCCCACTCCCTCTTATGCAGAAAAAATGCGCAGATATCCAGAACTATCGCAATCATATTCATGGAGAAAAGAATGGTCTAGTGATACAACAAGTTTCGGGAGAACTACGGAGTACCTGCAATATGATGAGATCTCCGTTCCAACCATGAATCCAATCGAATTATTGAAGATCAGATTAGAAGCGGGAATGCTGAAATTAAAAAGAAAGTAACAATTCCCATAGAAAAAGATTCAGTTACATTAGAAGTGCTCTGAATAGTTTTACGGTTATATTTATAATTTAATTTATAATATTTATTCAATAAAACGTGTTTTTCTTGGTACTTTTCATAAACTTAATCGAAAAGAAGAAGTGTTTTACTTAATCGATTTTTCAACAATGAAATAAATTCGTTGTAAATCGTACACTAAAAATTAATTAAAATGCACTGTAACTGGTAATAGTTTTGTATAAAATTCAAGACCCATTTTACACCATGTTTGCGAGGTAATTCGATTATCATCAATATGTATAAATATTTGAATATTTTTACCTGATAATAATAGATATTTTACAATGGAGTCGATTTGTCGTTTGGATTATATTGAGATGGGCGATTTCCTATTTGTCTATTGGCATAGCGTGAGAATTAGCAAAAAACGTCGTTGTTGCCAGCCTCATCAAGTCATTTATAATCAATAAAGAAGCAGTTCTTGTGCGATATCGATTGTACAGAAACGATTTTCAAATGAATATTAAACAAAGATATTTTTTAAGTTATTTTACTTTTTTTATTGATCACTTGTCGTATTTTGTTTAAAATCAGATACATTTGACCTATGCAAGGGACCAAAGTTTTATATAAGATCAATATTTTTAATGAATAATTTAATGGATACTTAATTCAACTCATTTAATAATTGAAAAACCAAGAACTGTTCTTTTTGTTGGTATTTGTGCTTTGTTTGGTGGACTTGGTACTTGTAGTGGGTGGACCACCATTGCGTTGTGTGTTTGTGTTTTGTTTTATAGAACGATTAGCACTTGTATTAGTGCTTGGAGCACCACGGCGTTGCATGTTTGTGTTTTGTTTAATAGATCGATTGGGAGCTGATTGACCACCGTTGTATCGTTTTGCGCCTTGTTTCGCCAAGCGATCAGCAGATTCATTGCCAACATTTCCAGAATGAGCTGGAATATGCTTGAAATCTAATGTAATTTGTTTGTTTCTGTTGATTGCTCGGTCCAATTCTTTGACATCTTTTTTATATGGGACAGGTTTCCCATTTGACTGTTTCCATTGATTTTCCTTCCATTCCGGTATTTTTTTAACCGATTCAAGAACAAACTTTGAGTCTGTGTTTACTCGTAATTTTGAGATGCCCATTTTACCGGCATCCCTTATGGCCCTCGACGCCGCTTTTATTTCAGCACTATTATTATTAGTAACACCTCGTATCGGTGAGCTCACATTACTATAAAATAGGAAAATGTCGAAATTACTTCAAAACTTGAAAGGTATTTTTTCGTTCAACGTAATAATAAATCATTGAATATCATTTATATCATTAATTTATTAAAAATTCTAAAAAATTACGCGTAACGGAAGAAATTAAGGATAAATTTAATAATGAGAATTACTTTTTATCTCCTTCCTTCCAGTATACACCAATACCAGCTTTAGCGCCACTATTGGAACATGCTCCTTCGATGTAGACATCCGACGCACTTTGACCCATTGTTTGGTTTATCACTTTTTCTTTGTTCTGAAAATAATGTCACCACAATTAGTTTATTACTGATTTATTGTTGCAATCAATTAATTTAATCGGAGTCAAAAATGCAAAGGAAGTCTTCACTATAATGCATAGGCGAATATATGTTTCTTTCGCGTATTGAAATCTCATATCTACTGTACAAAAACGTCGCACGTATTTTGTTAAAAATACATCTATGTCAGTTGTTTTAAAAATGCGTTTCATTATTTTGTGTACCTGACTGGATGCCTGTTATCAGCTAACGCTTTGTATTTGAGTACAATAGTACATTTATGCAATTGCATTTATTATTCTGCGATGTTATCAGTTTCGAACTTTATACAGCTGGAACTCTTGACTGAGTGGTGCGCTATTGAACACCAAAGTTAGCAACGCAGTGTGAGCAAGAGAGCAATTTAGAGAGAAAGAGAAAGAAAATAAATTATGCTTCATTCGTTATTAATACTGAATTTTTTGGTTAAAGTACGTAGGCTGCTGACTCAGCAGTGCTGAGCTGATAAGCTATTGAATCAATCGTTGTTCCTTTAATTATTTTTTATTCTCTCTTTGCAATTGAGATAAGTGGAATAAAACTAAAAAATGACTATGATCACCGTAAGAAATATATCTTAAATTTCAAGAAATCTATGCGACCAATGATTATGCAAATAAATTTAAGGTATAAACAGAAGTAGAAAATTAAGAAAGGAAAACAAAGAAAAAAATTAAAAAGCACACACAACACTTAACAAACCAAGAAAACGATTGAACACACCAGAAAAATGTAAATGACTATGCTTTCTATTCCTACTTTTAATCGATCGACAACAAAATGCTTACTGGCACTCTAGTAAAGTGCAAAGTCGAAGTTAAATATGCGCGATCGTTCAATTATTAAGCAAAACAATGACATTAAAGTTTCTGAACATTAATAACAAAATACACTGTCGCACAAATGTTTGGAGCCACTCCTTTAAATATTGACGTTTTTAGATGTTGAAAATTCTCTGTTTTCAATTGCCCGAAAAAGTATTTTTGACATGTTGGTAATATATGCGTCGATCTTATATTTTCGGAACCCAAAGTACAACCACCGTGATTTTATGGATCTGAAATTCATTTTGTAATCTATTCGAGGCATAGTAGTAAAATGAAAAAAATCATTTGAGTCAGTTAATTGGATGTAGAAAATATTTAATATCGAAAATTTCGTAAAAAATCGTGAAGCGAGTCCGATCTTTCTACCGGCAGTGTATGTTTCATTTCAATTTAATCAAGTTGGCTTTGACATTTGGGTGTGTCAATTCATGAGAATTCCTGTCAAAATGTTGCAATATTAGAAGGAAACGTTATAAAGTCATAATTTGACGGGAATTCGTTCAACCGTAATGGAAATTCACCATTCTCTTATAGTCCAAGAGATACTTCCTTCAGCCAGGTGATTCAATAAATCTGCATGTACATGCATCTATACACCCAGTTTAAAAGTAGCAATTCGAATAGATTTACAGTTAGATTTAAAACTCAATTTGTAACTAATGGATTTGTTTTAATTTCGTGATTGTGGAATATTTCTGTTCTGAAAATACTCTTTATTGGCATTTAACGTTTAAATGATAATTTTTTATTAATTTAATTGAGTAAAATGCGAATCTCTTCATATTATTTCATACAAACAGCGACGTATTTATGTCATTCCATTTGATTGAACTTTTTTATTTTAAAAAGAGCTTTTCGAATATTATATCTTATCAGTTTATAGAAGTTGATTCAAAAATGAATCTTCATTCTCTTGTATTGAAACTTTGAAACAAATATTGAATCATTTAATGGTATAATATCTACAAATTATATTCAGTTAATCAAAAACTAATTTCGTCATGAAATAGATAGCTTGAATCGATTGAAACTTAGCCGAGTTTGCGAATGTTTCGTTCATGATCATTGAAAGTGTCAAACACTTGATTTGGTCGTCAGGATCACTAGTATTATCGGTTGATTTTTTGCTGAATCATACCTAAGTCTGGTTAAAATAATTTATATTTGAGTATACGGAGATCTTTGGTATTTTTTTATTTTTATATCATTATCTACGAATATGCTATTTAAAATTATTAAAAATTATTGGAAGCGATTCAATACTAGTGAATAAGTGAATCTATTGTTTCATATTAGAGATGAATAATATGGTATTTTTTTATTCAAAATGAAAACTCTTGTTTCATTTCTATGATTTTTAAGAAATTGCATTTTGTTTGTTTTGTTCGCTTGAAGGAAAAATACAAATTTGATGAAGACATGAATCTGAATAATGATATTCGAACACATTAGATAGAACGAAGACGTTAAAGATCGTTGAACAAATCTATATAATGATAAAGAAGGTTCACGGAAATATTTTATGTACTATACATTGTAAGCAATATACATGAGTCTCGTCTGCAATTAAATTTCAATATCAGCTGATAGCTGACCAATAACAAAAACAATGGAATCAACACAGATGATTAAGACATCCTTCAATTGACATAATCGCTTGGCATGTGTTTTCCAGATTGCGGGGCGGCTATAATAAATTAATTAA
>NW_022199363.1:0-1031 GCF_009176525.2 Contarinia nasturtii | reverse complement strand
AATCATGAGAACCGAAATCGTAAAAAAGTTAACCAATACATTCATATCTAACCTCATTTCATTTAAGTAGAACTGAGATTTAACCAGCATTTTATCAACGTGTAACTTTTTGGTTATTTGAATTAAACCGCTAACCGATTATAATCAACTTTTATAAGTGAATCTATGTATATAGTGTGCCCATTTTTGATAGGAAATATCGCTAAATGATCTGTGTCAGTGAACATAATGTAGTACCACCTAGCCAGTTTGTATAGCGGTATTTCTTTTCCGAAAAAAATACTCTATTATATTTACCATGACAACATTCTTAAGTTCTCCTAACAGTTTCTGCCTTTCTTGTGATATTTTATGATTTTATGCGAATCTCGTGGAAGGTTGAATGGATTGATGCAAAATGTAGAATATTTTATAGAAACTTTAATTAAATTAAATTTTTGTTTACCTTTAATTTATTTCAAAAGAGGTTGATATATGAATATGATATGTTTTCTATTATTTCGATGAGAATCTATTGTCATAGAAAACAGCGAAAATGTATATTCAATAATTCGCAGGAAAATAAACACACCCAATTGCATATTTGACGTTTTTGTCACTCGAGAAGCATCTTATCAAACGAATATATTCGCGAGGAAAAACATTCACTTATTTCAACAAAGTATTTTCACAGCATCCTCAAGTCATTTAACATTTATTCAACAGGATTGAAAAATAAAACGAAAAATAATTATAAAGGGAAAAAAGAGAAAAATAAAACAAAATACACTCGAGTGTAGGGAAGTGAAAAGGCCGTTCCAATCATCATTCTATTGGCCAACAAATTGTTTGAATGTCCATTCAAGCTATTTACATTGAGTTTAGTTAATGCAAATCATTAATTATAAATATTCACAATCTAAAAAAAATCCAAATTTAATTAACAATCGGGATTCATGATATTTTTTTCACAAAGATCCGAATATTGACAATATTTCGGCTCAGAATAGTGTTTATTTTATTTTGTTCAATGCACATCTTGAACTGTTTTT
>NW_022199362.1:0-1235 GCF_009176525.2 Contarinia nasturtii | reverse complement strand
AAAAAAGTCCAGATCGTGATTTGGATGATAAGGAATGCGATTTTTTTCATTCTGATTTCACCAGGTGATACAGAAAATTGAGTTGTATTTGAGAATTGAAGAAAAAAAATTTAAGAATTTTTTTCATTTTTCGCGATTTTTCACCATCTACATGAAAGGGAGGCTTGTATGAAAAACACGGAAGACCGCTGAAATGGCACTGTTGTAGGTCCGTATATATTTGGCGTTTGCCATTTCAGCGGTCTTCCGTGTTTTTCATACAAGCCTCCCATGTAGATGGTGAAAAATCGCGAAAAATGAAAAAAATTCTTAAATTTTTTTTCTTCAATTCTCAAATACTACTCAATTTTCTGTATCACCTGGTGAAATCAGAATGAAAAAAATCGCATTCCTTATCATCCAAATCACGATCTGGACTTTTTTTACTGTTTGAGTGCTCTATACCCAGTCTCCGAGAGTTTCATATAAACTTGCTATGTGATGCCTATTGAATAGTAAGCGAATACCAATCGTGATTGAATCAATAGGCGTCATTTGGCTATTGCAAGGCGAGTTTATATGAAATTCTCGGAGACTCGGTAGAGAGCAAAAAAGTGAAAAAAAAATGTCAAAATCATGTGGTGTGATCAGAACGTAAAAATTTGTCATCTTTGTCACCCAAATCGTTGTCCAATGCTATCTCGCTCCCCCTTGCATGTACAAATGTTTACATCGGACATTCTATTCACACACAACTCGCACCTATATTTTGCTGCGCAATAAAAATCGTCGACACAAAACTCAAAGCGATTACCAAATACACTTTCAACAATTTTTTTGCGCAGCAAAATATAAGTGCGAGTTGTGTGTGAATAGAATGTCCGATGTAAACATTTATACATGCAAGGGGGAGCGAGATAGCATTGGACAACGATTTGGGTGACAAAGATGACAAATTTTTACGTTCTGATCACACCACATGATATTGACATTTTTTTTTCACTTTTTTGCTCTCTACCGAGTCTCCGAGAATTTCATATAAACTCGCCTTGCAATAGCCAAATGACGCCTATTGATTCAATCACGATTGGTATTCGCTTACTATTCAATAGGCATCACATAGCAAGTTTATATGAAACTCTCGGAGACTGGGTATAGAGCACTCAAACAGTAAAAAAAGTCCAGATCGTGATTTGGATGATAAGGAATGCGATTTTTTTCATTCTGATTTCACCAGGTGATACAGAAAATTGAGT
>NW_022199361.1:0-1056 GCF_009176525.2 Contarinia nasturtii | reverse complement strand
TACACTGCCAAAGTACTTGGAAGTCATGCTTGATGTATCGATGCATAGACGAATGGAATTCAAAAAATATTTTAAAGCCCAAGGGATCCGCAGAAAAATGAACCAAATTAATCAAAATGATATATCTTGAATTCGAGCCATATCGAATTTCGTCAAAAAATTCACAGATATTCGGTAGTTTGTTGTACTATAGCGGCTATGATAAAGCCACGTGTCACAAGGTCGATCGAGTATTCTGGATATGTTTTTTTCGAAAGTGCATCTGAAGAGTTAAAAACTGAGCAATTTCAATCAAAATCGTGAATTTGAACTCGAGTTACAACGTACAAATCAAGTTGTTTTCAGATTCGCACTCTTGGGAAAAACTTCATTTGCAAGGAAAATAATTCTCCTTGACGAATTTTCCAAAAAGAAAAATACCTTATCTGTGGATTGCACTCAGGGATCCGAAAAATAGGTTTTATGTTGATAGCTTGCTTGAGTTATGTCATAAACAAATAAACAAACAAACAAACCGAAAGCGATTTTAAAGCTTGATATACACCAAGCAAAAAGCAATACTAAATATGCACCCAAATCTATATATGCACGTTTTTATCACAATGTTTCGAACGTATGTATCAAAGTCAATTAACTCTACCGCAAATTGACCACAATGTGACCTGTCGTACGCTAAAATAAAGTTTTATTGGAATTATGTTGAGCTTTAATATTTTGATTTATACTTTGATTTGTTCATATCGCTTTTGAAATGATTAAGCGATAAATATAAACTGACCTAACAACTTAGTATTAAATTACAATACTATAAACAGTTGACTACTACGGAGATACTATTGAGATATGTATCAACAGAAATACACCTTTATGCATTTTCGAAGTATAAATAAGACGCACATGCAGTGATTATTCTCAGTTGAATCGCATCCTGCCAAAGGGTAACTGGTAAAATAAAATTCATTTCCAAAAGTATAGACTTGTAAATTTTGAAGAAAAACTTAATTGTTACCAAAAATGATCAGTGAATTGTTATCTGCTATTTTGCAAGTAATAACA
>NW_022199360.1:0-1591 GCF_009176525.2 Contarinia nasturtii | reverse complement strand
TTTTTCGGATAATATCAAACAGTGATTGGTTATGCATTGAAAATCATTGGAAAAAATAATGAACAAATTTTCGAGTCGTTTAAAACAAGTGAATTATCTTATGCTTGGTGTGGTCCAGTTTTGTGTTTTCATGTTGATCGCCCCGAAGATTTTCAGGCGATTTTAACATCAAACATTTGTTTAAAAAAAGCATTTCCATATGACTTTGCGAATAGTCCCAACGGTTTAACATTGTCGCATCCACGTATTTGGAAAAATCATCGTCGTGCATTGAATCCAACTCTTGGTCAAAAAATGGTTAACAGTTTTTTGCCAATTTTCAACGAAAAAGTTGAAAAAATGTGCAATTTAATGGAGCGAAAATTAAATAACGATATCGATATTTACCGATTTTTATTCAACGCATCACTGGATTCAGTTGTATGCACAGCGTTTGGCTTCAATTGGTCGATGCAAAATAGCAGAGGTGATGAGATTCACAACATAATTACCCTAGCTTTGAGATGTATCCAGAATCGTATTCAAAAATGTTGGCTTTGGTGGACCCCCATCTACAAATTTACGCAGAATTACACATGGGAAACTGAACTATTTCGTAAATTTTATCAATTCACTCGAGCTACATTGGAACTAAAGCGAATAGATTTATCGGAAAAATTGGACCACGAAGAAAATGAATTGGCTGCGGCAAAAAATGAAAATAGACAAAACTTTTTACAGAAATCTCTACAATTGGAATTGGAGCAAAAATGGACCGAAGAAGAAGTGTGTCAAGAGTTAGATACGTTGTTGGTGGCAAGCATCGATACTACAGCAACAGCTTTGTACGGAACAATAATCATGTTGGCCATACATCAAGAATATCAAGAGCGCGTAGTGGACGAGATGCGAGAAATATTTGAAAGCATTAATGAACCAGTGACAAATGACCATCTGAAACGAATGACTTTTTTAGAACTCGTTATAAAGGAAGCATTAAGACACTTTCCTATTGTACCATTCTTGGGACGTGAAGCTATGGCGGATTTTCCTATAAATGAAGGCGTCATACCGAAAGGTTCACAAATTTTTTTGAATGTACTACGAATGAACAAAAATCCAAAATACTACGGTGAAAATGTCAATGAATTTTATCCTGAGAGATTTTTACCCGAAAATAGTGCCAATTTTCATCCTTATTTATCGATTCCATTCTCAGCGGGACCACGGAACTGTACGTAAAAGTATATTATTTCAAGATTTTCATTTAATTACAAATGATACTCTTCATTCAACAGGCATTGGCGAACGCTATGGGTGGGCTTCCATGAAAATAGCTTTATCACATATTCTTCGGCGCTTCAAACTAACTACAAAACTTAGAATGCAGGATGTAATTATAGAACCATCACTTCTTTTAAGAATTTGTAATGAAGATGCTATTCATATCGAACGACGAGAATGGAAATGAGAAAACAAAATTCTATAAATGTGTGTGGTTTTCTATTTTGTAGTAAATTTCTAATTTTTCAATCTTAGGTAATAATAATTTTATGTTTTTCTTTGTTGTATTTTTGAAATTGGAAAAAGAGTGGTTTAATCATTTTCTCGG
>NW_022199359.1:0-1241 GCF_009176525.2 Contarinia nasturtii | reverse complement strand
TATCATGATTAATTGCGACAATGATTTTAGAAAATGTATTCGAATTTAAATAAAATATATTTTAAATAAACCCGACGTGAAATCCAAACTAATATAATAATGGTTTTTAAATCACCTTGTTGATTTTACAAAATGTTTGATACTTAACACATCATCAGCATCACGACTGAAACCAAGGTCCGATTCACATAAAACAAGTGTCCGAAAAAAAGCACATTACGATTAATTCAAGTGATTCACATTGCGTCTTACCGTTTGTTTGTTTGTTTGTTTGTTTGTTAGTGGCATTAGTAAATGGCTATAATAATAATGTTATTGATCAAATGGTGTTTAAACCACACGGTGAGCCTACTGACACATGTCTTCGTACAGTAACGCCACAAAAAATAATAGACGGTGACTATGTTGCTCTTGTTTTACAGAGTATGCTACGATTTAACGTTGTGCGTGAATGTGTTTTCACATCTAACTGCTTAGTTGTACTTGTTCAACGTCGAATCGATTGTGGCGCTAGTTTACGTAAACAATCATCTAAAATTATATGCACTTCCATACAATGTGCTCACTGCGTGGTTTAAACATTCAGAAAATCATTAAGGTGAAATATTATTCTATTGTATAGAATATAAAATCATTATTATATTGTATTCGAATTTATCTTTGAAGTGGTTTTATAGATGATTTTTGTAATAAACAGCACATAAAAACACTATTTATTACAAGCAAAAGAAATTATTTTAATACAAACTGTGTTTTGCGAATAATCTTCGAAGTGTGCAAAATTCATGATTCAAACATTTAAAATTCCAAAAACTTTCAGGACCATCGAGATTTTCTCCAAAACTTCAAAAAACATGTATGAAATCGGTCACTTGACAGAGATATTTCAAAAGTGATTGTTATTTGTAAATGTTTTATCTCAAAATCAATTTCAAAATAATTAAAATTTAAAATTGTGTTCGATGCGTTTAATTTTTCTGTGACTAGACAAATAAGTCATCTAGTCAACAACATTTAAAAGGTTTTACAAGCAAATAAAAGCTTGGCGAGGACCCCCTCTAGAATTTTGAGAAAATATTCGTATTTCCTAGGGTTTTCCACAAGGAATAAAATTATTCCATTTTGTTAGGGATTTTCGAGGCCGAGCACTGAATGCACGTCTGTTGGTTTTGAATAACACAAAACATAATCAAATACACTGCCAAAGTACTTGGAAGTCATGCTTGATGTATCGATGCATA
>NW_022199358.1:0-1099 GCF_009176525.2 Contarinia nasturtii | reverse complement strand
AATCCATTTTAAAATCATAGCCACAAAATTGTTTACAGTTTTAACTATAATACAAAATGAGAGTTGAACACATTTTGATGAATGTATTGTTTATTGTTTACTATCTCTTTCGCTCCTAAATTCATAGAAGAGAGATAGAAAGAGAGAGAGAGAGCACGAGAGAAAATTTGCAAGCCTTTTCAGAATTCCATTCTTGAAACACGCGCGTGAGTGGATGCTAATGCACTTATAGTTTTTTTTTTGCCAATTTTTGCGCATTCAAAACACCATGAATAAATTTTCATTGATGATACAATGTTGTCAAAGAAACGCGTTGCTAAAAACGATCTACGGCATTTATAATTCAGTACTTTATTAAGGAGTTTCGGTGAAATCACCATCAATTACATGAGATTTATAGTGTCTGTGGTCGTCACACTTGTTTTTTTTTAGTTTTTGAGCACTACAACGCTCGTTCTCAGCTCACTTTTTCACATCTCGACTCTTTCGCTTTGATGCAAGAAAATGCAATAACGATAAAGAATCCATTTTTAGAGCTTAAACGATTCACTTCATTTGTTGCATTTGTGCGAGAGTCTCTGTCTTTTTCAACAATTCAACCGAAAACATTAGAACCAATGAGAGGATGTGAAGACTTCAAGTCTCTTTGAGCCGACGGTGGCGCACCGAATTTCAAAGGGGACGTCAATGTAATTTTACAACTCAAATCGAAACTAAACAGCGCGCCAATTTTAAAATTTGCTGTCATTTCCTCCCATTGATTAGAACGTACCGGTCCGAAACACCCGAATTTTCTACCGACTTTAGAAGACACTTGAAGCATTTTCGACAGAAAAAAACACACACATAGAGAGAAAAACCTTGCATTTTGTCTGATTCATTGCTATGCAACAATGTGCGTGTTCAATGGTACCGCCTATGGCTATGAAGACATTGATTTGTGGTATTCTGTTTGCATCAGCATGCGGTGTATTTATCTGACATTGGTCGTTGTTGTTTTTGCTACTTTTTTTCAGTTCGCTTTATATCATTCGCTCTGATTCTGTATCTTCTTGACCTTTAACAACACAAAATTTCGAAGACCAACGTGTGTGTGTGT
>NW_022199357.1:0-10015 GCF_009176525.2 Contarinia nasturtii | reverse complement strand
ATCATTTTTCCTAATATACATAAAAAACAATATCGATACGGTCCATACCTCGAAACGGTCGTAGAAATAAAATATGAAATTTATAACTTTATGACTGAGAAATATTCCAATGGTTCAATCTTAAACGAGGGAAATATTTATTTGTGGTCGCTTATTTTGCACATGTTGCTTCATCGTTATATATACTCATTTGCTCGTGTGCTGTTATCGAATTAACCTATACATTAAATTTTATGAGTTCCCGTAGCATACAACCGCTCTAAAAAGAATTAGCGCTTGCGCTTATTGAAGTGAATCTATGATCACATGAAAAATAAATGTTTATAGATTTACTTCAATAGGCGCAAGCGCTAATTTTTCAAACCTGATGTATTCTACGTGCATCGTGATTAATGAGCCATTTTTTCACACATACATTTTTGCTACGAATGTTGTGTGTCAGATATACAGAGTATAAAAATTATTTACAATGAATGTTTCGTTGCTACGACTACTTCTTGGCATTTGCTCCAATATTGCATTTAATTGTACTCATCCATAGAAAGGACATTTGTACTATCGGAATTTATGCTTGTTAATTCATACCTTGTCAGTGGTGTTCGAGAATATCCACGAATTGACGAGTCGGCATCGATCGGATTTAGACCAATAAATAACAAGGTGGGCTTGCCTCGAGTTGTTCTACTTGTCTTTTAATACTCTTCAGAGTTTTCTTTCAGTATACAAAACCGTTACTGTACGGACTATTGTCAAATTTCCCGGCTTCGATGGGTGGTGGTATTGATGATGACTACCTACTGCTCACCGCGGTGCACGCGTGCCCCAAACCATCCATCGGCTTTAATAATTTTCAATAATTTTCGCAATTTTAAAGTCATTGTTCATAGATCAATGAACCAAATACAAGTGTTTCAAATTTCTCAAAATCTTCCTTTTTGTTGATAAACGCCATCATTAATGAAATGAGGTGAAACCACCCATTAACTCCTAATTAAATTCTTAGTTCTAACATCCCTAACTAGTCATTATCAGTTCTTTTGTGTTACTAATTAGCTACTATTGAAATATATAGTCTTCATGCGCTGACTGGCTTTCGTGTGTTTGTGCGTAGTAAAAAAGAAAAAAGTAAGGAACAGAGCAGTGTATTTGCTGTATAAATACCGTTTGATATTTTCAGACGCTGATTCTCAGCCGCTGAGCGCGTTTCTTCATCTCTTGCCCAGCGGCTGAAAATCAGCGTCTGAAAATATCCAACGATATTCATCCAGCAAATATACGTTGACAAAAAACCATAGAAAGATTGGTACTCACGTTTTCGTGTATTTCGGACATATTTCGATGTAATATCTTTGGTGGTGCTTCGCTTAACTGCATTTCTTTTTACTGTTCCGGGTTGTTGTTGAATTTCCCGGCTTCGATGGGTGGTGGCATTGATGATGGCTACCTACTACGGTCCATCGGCTTTAATCATTTTTAATAATTTTCGCAATTTTAGAGTCATGTTGTAAAATTGTTTTGGTTGGCAAGTTTTCGGAGACACTGTTTACTATTGATGCGATAGCATCTGTTGATGACTCAACAATATATTTATATATAACAAACCACTGAAATCAATATTTATTTTATTCATTCAATCAGTTATCATTGTGTATTTTCTTCAATAATTATTTTCTAAAATATCACGTTTTGTTATTTTCCAAATTTATGACCTTTATTCATTGTCACGTACACTTTAGTATATAAAAGATCTATCTAATTTGACTAGATTTCAGTTTTTATAATTGTTACGGTTGAGACAGTTCTCTTTCAATAAAGACTTAATAAAATTTAAATGTTCTTGTTTTATTAGGGAACAACATCGAGACGAATATTTTCATTGATTCGTGACTGAATTAGGAATTTAATGACGGATTTTCCCGATGTACATTGACCCGGTCAGACAGGGTTACTCGGTCCGAGAGGCTCTGATTAAACAAATATTTTTTCATTATAATACAACGCATGCTTCATCCGCGCCAGTTGAAAGGGTCTTCCGCTCGTCAAATTTGATCTTTGGACCACAAATTGACCGTCAGGAAATTTAATGTTTGTAATTATTGGCCACCGTTTCAGGTGGAGAATTTGAGCAGCTCGCTCACTAACAAGAGCTGCGGTGGAGCCCTGATCGATAAATGAATCACTTAGAATAAATCAACATTACTAGATAAATGTCTTCAAATGCGTTACTGAAAAAAGTCAGTCAGCAAAAGCGTTATGAAATATATGGACGATGTCACGCTTTTGTTGGCGAACTTTTTTATATAACGCGTCACATAAAGTTTTTGACACTATTGCTGATGTACTTTTTTCTATAACGCATTTGAAGACATTTATCTAGTAATGCTGATTTATTCTAGGCGGTTCAAATGTGCGTAGTAAGATTATTGATCCGTCGGACATTGTAGTCTCTCGCAATTTTAATTTTATTTAATTTTAGTAAAAATGAGTATGGTTTGAATCGCTTTGCCGTCGACGATATTTAGCTTGCGTGACTTTTTTGATCTTGTCTCTCGAAAGAATAAATAGAAATATAGAAATAGCTGATTCTCAGCCGCTGGGAAAACTTTATTCGGTGACTTAGTGGCCTTTCTCGCGTTGACTGTGCACATTCAGTTCTGTGATTGCTGCCACTGTCGTCACAAAGCCATTCACGTTCCAGCCGCTTTTTTCTTCGAATAATGATTCTACGGAGTTCAATCCGTAGCTTGTACCTGTTTTTTTGAATTCATATTCTTCCACACATTGTCTTCAATATCGTTCAAATTGTCGTCTTTTGAACTCAATTTCGATGATTTGTCAATGGCGATTTTTTCGAATTTTTTGTGGGACATTGCTTTCTCATGTTTGTATTCGATTTCGAAAATTGTCTGCTCATCGTTTTCGTAGGTCAAACATGTCGTATGTTGGCTTTTCGGAATCGGTATATTGACTTTGTCCAATCTCTTGTGGTTAATATGCTTTCGGCTGTGTAACAGAGACTTATCTATTATGGCTATTGATAATGAAATGTACGAGTTGTATTGATATGAAATCTTTGTCATTATGGGTGTATTAACTTCCTTTTCGCTCCATCAAGTATTGCACATAAATCAGCTCTGAATGATGCTGTTTGTACCAGGCTGTGTGTTCGGTATGATTTCAGCAGGCACTGATATTTCTAGCGGGATAACTATGCTGTGCCTACATGCAAGATATGTGACGAATAGTATGCCGCAAGGAATAACGTTGCCTGGTTATGCATACAGCTAGTAATACCAGTGCCTGCTGAAATCATAACGAACACGCAGCCTGCGCATACCATATATTTCGAATATTTTCGAGATGGAGTCGAAAGAAGTTTCACCCATAGCTGTCCACGAACACTAACGAACGAACCGTTCGTTCGTTCGTAGAATATTTTTTGGTCTTTTTGTTCGTTCGTTCGTTCGTAGAATTGTATTGCGTTCGTTCGTTCGTTCGTAGAAAATGAAATGTTCGGATTGTTCGTTCGTTGTTCGTACGAACCGTTACTGTAATAATTATGGGAAAATAGAAATGACTTTTCAAAAAAAAATGTTATCTCAGAACAAATTCAGTGGCTAAACTTAAACCTAAATCACAATTTTATAGTTTCTTAATGTTGGGAGCGAGACTCCGTAAAACGTTAGTGGATTTTTTAGTTGGGCGCCAGTGAAATGGCCCTCGGTTCGCTCAGAAATTTAAATGATTTGTTACACTTTAATGCTTTACTTTTATTATGAAATGTGCTCTTTAATTCGATGACTATTGATTTCGTAATTAAATTTTACTTAAAACTATTGCCTGATTTCCGCGACGCATGCCGAAAAATCCATATGAATGAGACTCTCGGTCTGGCCAATGATGAGTGTGGAGTCTCGTCCTCCACGTGAAACCAAGATGGACATGTCATGGATTCACCGCAATATGCGGGAGGCTTTCACATGCCATAATATTCGTATAAAATATATTCTGCTCTGCTATGCCTGTATATTTCATTTCTTATTGGCTAGTGTTGGCAATTGATCTAATATAATGTTTATTAATTTGATACACAATGATCTAGGCCTAATTGGCTGCTGATTACAATTGATTTGTAAGCCATAGTTTTTCCACAGCCTTTGCCATCCAAATCGTATCGTTGTGGAAGTATTTCAAATACTTCATTTTGACACCGTCATCCGTGCTTATGTTATGTTCGAATTCTTTCATTTGAACTGTTGTTTCGATGCCAGTGTGGAAATCTTTTAAATCAACAAATGGCATCTTTTTTAAAATCAATACTTCCATATGAATGGGGTAGAATAAGAACTACTTCTCGAAAAATTGGTATTTTAAAACGAAACCTAAAAAAAATTTCAATAAAAAGTGAATCAATTTTTTTTTGTTCAATTGAAGTGAATCAAAAAAATTTTGTTCAATAAAAGTGAACCAAAAAAAAAATTTCACTCGGTTTTTTCAGTGTAAAATACACTAAAATGAATTTTTTTTTAGGTTCACTTTTATTGAACAAATTTTTTTTGGTTCACTTCAATTGGACAAAAAAAATTGGTTCACTTTTCATTGAAAGTTTTTTTTAGGTTTCGTGTTTAAACATTTTTCGAGGAGTAGTTTTTATTCTACCCTATTCATATCAACATTTACTTCCGACACTGCTGGTGTGCTCATTATCTTAAAGAATGATTCGATTTTTGTTGAATACTTTGCAACCTTATTCAACATTTCAATTTTCGTGTTCTTTACAACTCCTACTTACATTTGACTTTTTGACAAAAGCTCTACTACTGGCGCCATCTCTTTACACGAAGTCTAAGTAATAGATTTTTTTGTGTATTTCTCAAGTTTGAGATAAACCGCACATTGAATTGCGTTGAATTGTAATTTAATAAATTGTTCATTTTTTTTTTTTTAAAACATTTAAGTAATAAATAATTTTTAAAATGATATTGAATTTAAAATACAATAGAATAAAATAAAATAAACTAAAAACAAAGAGAGAGAAAACAGTGGAATGACAACAATCAATGTTGTCACTCACACGAACTTTTTTCTACACGAACAGTATTAGAATGACAAAAACCGAAATGAAGTGCACATGTATTTGAACAATATTGATCGCTCACATTGAGCGTCTCTACATACATACACAGTGCGCATAAGCGAACGAATCAACGTTAAGAATTTTGAACATGTGATTCAATGAGAGCAATGTTATTCGCAAAAATACATGGGCATTTCACTTTGGTTTATGTCATCGCATATACCGGCTGTCAACGATGAGCATGTAAACAAATTGTCATTTTGTATGATGCTATGTTTTGAGATTTCATATTAAATTAAATTTTTTTCATCAAAAAAATTGCTAAGTGTGCTCGATTAATTTTAAGTGAAATTTGCAATCAAATTTTAAATGCTACGAAATTTCAAGTCGAAAGAAATATTGCTCTACGCTGTGTGTATATTTTTATTTAATTTTTTTGTAATGAAGAGAAGACCGAATAAAAAGGCGTTTCATATGACGTAGATTGGCGGCAGTAAACCATAAATATGTATAGCTTTTTTCAACTGTCATCTGTCAAACAGTAAACAACACTTTTTCTTAGCTCCGTAGTTTTAGTGTTTCTTTTTATTTATTTTATTGTTTTAAGCAGTATTCTTGGCTAAAAGATAATTTTTTTCTTGTTTTAAAGCACTGTGCTATCCAAATTAGTATTTATCGCGTTACATTTTTTGTTGCTAGTGTTATTTTCGTTGGTTTTATTTCGTTTTTTTTTCTCCGTGTATTTTGTTGGTGTATAACCTACAAATATGAATACAGAGAATGACACATGCACTTTATGTGCCAAATCCACGACAAATTCCAACAAAGATGTGATAAATTGCTATGGATTTTGCGGTAAACAATTTCATATCAATTGTTTAATTATGGAAAATGGTAATTACAAGAAATCGATTATAAATTATCTAGTTTCAATAAAGAATTTACAGTGGTATTGCGATATATGTTTGACCTTTACGGTAAATGGCATCGCATCAACTCTCGTGAATGGTGCCAAAATCATATCGGAATTTCAATCCACTGTACAACCTCAATTAGAACAATTGAAGGTTTCCAACGCAGCCACTTCGGCAAAGCAAATAAATAGCGCGAATTTATCACTACCCGCTCCTATTTTGACACAGTCTTCAGTAATTCATACTGACATTCCATCGACTACGATCAATCAGATGGAAATCGATACCAATATCGTTGTTGATATCGATGGAAACAGTACCGATGTGATTGACCCTGTTGTTAACGAAAGCAATGACACCAGCATAATTTCGATTTCGTGTGATATTTTGACAAATGATGTTCCGACCGTGCGACCAAAGCCAAAAGTTTTACGCAAGCGTCGTAGATCTGTCAGTCCATCGACTAGATCAAATGTGTCGACAAATACAGTGTCAAATCCACGCAAAAAGAAGGTGTCAAAGCCAACGAATGTGACAAAGGCTAGCTCAGAGCCTAATTCAATAGCGGTTTCACATCTCCAGTCAAAAGTCGTTGGCAGGAATATTACAGCCACCTCAAATCCTAACAAGAATTTGAATTCCAAAGTGGCAAATGGTGATTTTGGTCATCGGGTCGGTCATACAATTAACTCAAAATTGTATGAAACAAAAACGGTCTATATTTCACCGTTTCAGCCTGATACTACTGTCGATGATATCACCGATCATTTGAAATCACACCAATGTTACAGTGTTGTAGGTGACTTGAAGGTGATCAAACTGGTGAGCCAAAATAAAGACACAAGGAAATTATCGTTCGTTTCCTTTAAAATAGAAGTGCCTAATCGTTATTTCGACATTATTATGGACAGTTCCATTTGGCCACCGGGCGTTAAAGCCAAAGAGTTTGTTGAAAATTCACTGCCTGGCAAAAACAACTCTAAATCAGTTCCACCTCCCAAACGGACCGTAAAGAATCCAAAAAACAAGGATCATGCCTCGTTCAGGCCACCAATTCTTGGTCGAAATCGACGAAAGCCACATCAAAGGCAAACAATTTCACCGGAAATTCCATCGATTGCCAACTTGTTGCCGCTGCTGTCTCAGTGCCTACTCAGTCCACTGATGGGTTCGTACAGTCAGCCTCAACAAAATCGTCGCAACTAAGCAACACAAATCACTCTCTCTCTCCTCCAACGACTTTGGTGTGCAATGATATTTATTATCAAAATGTTCGTGGCTTGCGCACCAAATCAAAACAATTTTTCTGCAATTCGTCGGCATTTGCACATTCGATTGTTGTTTTAACGGAAACATGGTTGAACCAGTCTCATTTTTCGTCAGAATTCTTTGACAATTCATACCATGTTTACCGTAAGGATCGTTTTGAGACTGGTTCATTGTTAAGTCGTGGTGGTGGTGTACTCATCGCAGTCACCTCAAAACTAACATCCACCAACATTGTATTCGATGACACAAGTGAATTGGAATATGTCTGCGTTAAAGTCAGCATTAATACAAAACTCAATGTATTTATTTATGCTGCGTATATTCCGCCTAACTCACAGCCGGAAATATACAAACGCCACTCGATTGCCATAAGCCATATTCCATCGAGCCCAATTGACACTATTATTGTATTGGGAGATTTTAATCTACCCCTTGTCAATTGGATTATGGATGACGATGAACATAATGTTCTCATTCCAACTTGCGTCACTCCACAGCATGCGGCGGTTTTTATCGAAGACATCACTGCCAATGGTGTCTATCAGATAAATTCTATTCGCAATGCCAGCAATAAACTGCTCGATTTAATATTTACGAACGATTTCACGAACGTCGAAGTTTCTTGTCCACCGCCTTTATCTGCCATTGATGAACAATATCATCCACCTATTCTCTTGACGTATGAATGGCACATAAATAACTTAACTCAAGAGCAAATTCCAACTAGAAACTTCCTTAAAGCCGACTACATTGCAATGAATAGGTACTTTGCCGAAATCGATTTTTCCGAACACTTTTCAAATAAGCCTCTTGACCATAAAGTCGACATTTTGCACCAAATTATTGACGAGGCGATTGAAAAGTTCGTACCTGTTCGAACGAAAAAGATTACATCGAAATGTCCGTGGAACAACAAGCAACTTCAGTCTCTCAAAAATAAAAAGAACAAGGAGTGGAAAAGATCGAAGTCAACTAACAATGACTCTGACTATTTGCTTGCGCTTGAAAATTACAGCAAACTTAACACGGAACTGTACAATTCGTATGTCGACAAAATGACTTCTTCATTGAAGTCCGACCCTACATCGTTCTGGCGTTTTGTCAACACGAAGAAAAACAGTGACTGTGACCCAAAATCGTTGCATTATGGTGACAAATCATCGGTTGATAAGATGGAGCAAGCTGAAATGTTTGCAACATTTTTCAAAAATAATTTTGCAAATCAACCGTCTCTAATTCAATCGACAGCACAAGCGTCAACTCAAACAAATTCTTCCGTTGACAATTTCATTCTTAACGAATTTTCTGTTTTTGACGAGTTACTAAAAATTAACTCTAAGAAAGGCGCAGGACCGGATGGAATTCATCCAATCCTTCTTAAAAATTGTGCTGGCTTATTATACGAACCGCTGTCAATGATTTTCAATGATTCGCTTTCCACTGGACACTTTCCTACGAGATGGAAACGTTACAGCGTTGGACCAATATTCAAAAAGGGATCACGTTCTAACGTTGAAAATTATCGGTGCATTGCCAAATTGCCAACGATCGCCAAGTTTTTCGAATATTTGATTAATTTGGAGATCAGCAAGATGGTAGCCGATAAAATAGTTCCACAACAACATGGTTTTATGAAAGGTCGCTCGACTTCGATGAATCTTTTAGAATTCCTGCACTATTCTATGAAGGCAGTGAACGAAGATAAGCAGGTAGAAGTACTTTATACTGACTTCAGTAAGGCATTCGACATTGTTGATCATTCGATTCTTATTTCAAAACTACGAAACTTTGATCTGCCTCCTAACTTAATCGAATGGATCAAATCGTATTTGTCAAATCGTCGTCAATTCGTGAAATATGGGCAAATGGAGTCAAGTGAGTTTGTCGTTAACTCAGGAGTTCCTCAGGGAAGTCACTTGGGCCCCACCCTATTTCTGCTTTTCATCAACGACATTGTTAATTCCATTAAGGATGACGACATTTTTATCTCTCTGTTTGCTGACGATTTGAAATTGGCAACTTCAATCGCTAACACCAATGACTGTATCAAACTTCAAGTTGCAATCAATAAATTAAAAAATTGGTGCGAAGCAAACAAACTTCATTTAAATCTTGACAAATGCTCTGTTATGTCAATATCAAAAAAGAGAGATCAAATCGTAAGTTCCTACTCTTATGGCAGTCACAAATTCAAGAGAGTGAGCGAACAAAGAGATTTGGGAGTTATCTTTGACAACAAACTTAACTTCATCAAACATATCGATTCAATCGTGGCTAAAGCAACATCAGCACTCGGATTCGTAAAGAGATTTTGCTACGATATTCCGGATGTCAATACTCTCAAGTCATTATATTGCGCCCTCGTACAATCAATCTTGGAGTATGGCTGTTTGGTATGGCTCCCGTACCATGATATACACAAGAACAAAATCGAATCGTGCCTGCGTCAATTCTCAATGTTTGCTCTCAAGGAGTATCCAAATATTTCAAATGACTACAGGATTTCATCGTACAGCACTCGCCTAGGCAAACTAAACATGCAATCACTCCAAAGGCGCCGTATCAACGCATCAATTCTATTCATTTTCGACTTGATGCAAAATAACGTTCACTGCCCATCACTGAAGACTGAAATTGCCCGCAATCAAAATGGACGTAACTTAAGATGTGTGGAGTACTTCAAAATCAATGACAAGAACTTCAAAATCAATCCATCAGTACCAATCAACCAAATGTGCAAAATGTCAAATAAGGT
>NW_022199356.1:0-3375 GCF_009176525.2 Contarinia nasturtii | reverse complement strand
CCCCTATTTTCACAAACCTATTTTCTCAGCATACTCCAAACAGGGCAACTATGCCCAGCTCAATCGGTGAGTGACACCATGGGAGCATTCCTGGTAAGAGACTTTTTGGCCATTGGGCCTAAATAGAAAAATGGCCAAAACTGGCCGAAGGTCTATTCCATGGGCCGAAATATTGGTGTCACACATTATCACAAATCAGTCCATAAATCCCTAAGCAGTAGGTGGAACATTTTTGCCACAATTTGCTGGCAACTTTATTTTTAGTTGAAATGTCATCAAACTTGGTTTTATTACTTATTTTGGTCAGAAAATAAGATTCACAAGTTTTCATGGTGATTGGGTCACTGCAATTTTTCATGATTTTCTAGTAAAATGTACCTCCTTTCCTTTCAAGTCGCTGTCTTATATGGAACCGTAAGTTGAAAATTCCTTCATATCTTGAATCTGGGGACTATAAGACTTGTTTTCTCAAGTGGCCATCAAGATATGCCTCGAAATTCAAAAAAATGTTCCACCCTACTAAGCAGGTTTCAAGGCAATCGCAAAAATTTATCAGACAGGATAAGGCAATTTTGGACCCTGCGCGGTATTTCTGAAAAAAAAAAAAAAAACACGGTGAATTTTTATAAAAGTCAATTTGAGAGGACCTGTATGCCTTTGGATCGCTTTTTTATGGCGCTAAATCGATTCCTCATGAAAAATTAGGAAGAAATGATTCTTTTTCAGACAATTTTTCAAAGGATATGAACTTGAGAGGTACCGAGTAAAAAATAATTTTAAATCGTTTTAAATGCATTCTAATGGGTTTTTTGCCATGCTTATACATTGATTAAAGTAAATTTGAAGGGTCAGACAAGCATTTAGGTCGAATTGATCCAAGAACAAACAATTTTTACTTTATGCGCTAAAGAGCTATAGACTTCCGTAATATGAGCATAGACTGCTACTTCTACAAATGATCACGTTAGAGAAGAGACGAAAGATGACGCAAGTGTCTTTCATCTTCAAAAGAAGATGGCGCTTGTGTCTTTACTTGATTGGACAGCTATGTTGTTTTTTTCATCGTTCTAAACAAAACAAACAAAATTATTAAACTGAAAATATAAAAACAAACAAACAAACGGAAAAATGAAGATATAAATAAAGAAAATCTGGTACTACTTGTGTGACAATTGAAGTTTAATCACATTAAAACAATTAAAGTGATAAAAGTGAAATTTTAAAAAAAGTGTATCATCACAATAATAATAATAATAACTGCACCGAACAGCGTTCCTTCGCCTTGGTGGTTTATTTAATATAATTTAAATAAATATCTCCATGAATAATTTTGAAGATGAAAGACACTTGTGCCACCTTGCATCTCTCCTCAAGCGTAATCATTTATAGAAACAGCAGTCTATGCTCATATTTTGGAAGCCTGTAACTGTTCCAGTTCATCCTCCTTAGCGCATATAGTAAAAATTGTTTTTGTATTGACTCTATTCTTTTGCACATATTGTCGTAGTGTGTATTCCATATTTCTGATACATATTCTATAATAGGTAATACAAATATAAAATAAAGGCGTTTAATTGAATGGTTAAGAACAATAATGAAACTTAATTTTGGTTCAAACTGGAGTGTCCCGCAGAATTATTTCAAATGAAAGTGTCCCTCAAATTTATTGCAAATGAAAATGGCACTTAGGAAAATTTACATGAATCTTTTTTTGTAGGGACATTTTAGTTTGAAACAAATATTCGGGACACTTTCATTTGAAATAATTCTGCGGGACACTCCAGTTTGAACCAAAATTAAGTTTCATTATTATTCTTAACCATTCAATTGTCCATGGGTCGACGAAATCCTTGCTGTAGAATTTTAACCAAGCCAGTCTTGATTTGGCTTTAAATGTGACATGCTCATTTGCACATCAAGCAACACTCCCAAGTCCCTAATTACAAAAACTCTTTCAATTTGAACGCCGCCTATGTTGTATTTATATTCATATTGCTATTAAGTAAGTAAAACGACTACTCAAGTGGACTGTCCGACTCATAATGAATATGTTATTCTTTATTGTTCTTTATTTATATTAAGGTTACAAGGGTTTCATATTACATCTAATATTGCAGTGATCCTCGATGATATGATATGATCTTTGTTTTGTTGACATTTAATTTTAATAAGTTGCGTTCATAATAATCTGCTACACGATCCAAGTCATTTTGAAGATTATTGCAGTCATCTGCAGAGGTGATACATTTTGAAATTTTTGTATCATCAGCGAATGAAAGTATGGTAGAATTGTTCACGACGAAAGGTAGATCAATAACAAACATGATGAACAAAGTGGCACCAATGGGATATCCTTGACCCATCCTAGAGGTAACTTCGATTGGGTCAGATGTGGTATCCGCTATCTTTACAATTTGTCTGCGACCAGACAAGTAAGATTCGATCCATTTTAACAGCTGCTCATTCAATCCCATGCTTTCAAGTTTTTGAATAAGTAAATTTAAGTTAACCGAGTCAAAAGGCTTGGCTATGTCCAAATAGATGGCGTCTGTTTGAAGTCCTCTTCCCATGTTAATAATTGTTTTCGAAGTAAATTCTACCAAATTTGTTATCGTTGACCTGTTCTTGATGAATCCATGTTGACTTTCGTGGACGATGTTCTTCAAATATATATTGAGATGGTCTGTGACGATTGAATCTAGAATCATGATGTTGAGTTTAATGCTCCATAAGCGACTTTGATTTGTTGAATTTGGAAAAGCATCATAATGCTGTTAGTATACGATATAAAGAGTCAGTCATAAAGACAACTGAAACAATACATACATATCGAGATTTCAACAATGCTGACTATAAACGAATAAATGAGTCGCTTCTTGATGTAGATTGGGATAATGTTTTTGATACAAGACTGGATAATTTTAAAGCAAATTATTGGGTCAACAATAGAAACTCATGTCCAGTTGAAGACAAAAATCATCAGAAAACAACCGATGTGGTATAACAAATCATTGGTTGAGTTGAAGAACAAAGTCAGCAAAGCACATAAAAATAAAAAAAGGCTCAACACAGTCGAATCGATTGAACATTACAAACAAATAAGAAGGGAATATAAACCATGTGGACGCTTAGCTCTCAGAGATTACAGAATAGAGATGGAGAAACAGATAGATGATGATCCAAAGAAATTTTTTAATAATAATAACTGCACCGAACAGCGTTCCTTCGCCTTGGTGGTTTATTGAAAATATTTTGATTAAATAAATATAATTTGATATAATTTAATTTTTATCAAGCATTTTTGAGAGTGTAACTGAAAAATTATTGCTTCTCTCCTTACATGTAAATAATATAATATTCATAAATTGACGGCCT
>NW_022199355.1:0-1980 GCF_009176525.2 Contarinia nasturtii | reverse complement strand
TATTATTAATACGTTATTTGTTTAATGTGTGATTTTGATGCGGGTATTAATAGGTTGGTTAAACACAGCAAGTGATCACTCGATGCTTGCGTTCTTTCGCGAATTTTACGTTTAAATTGCCAATTTCATTACAAGAACAGTGCTCTCGTGTTATTTGTTACAATTCAATAAGTTCCATCATTATTTTTCCGTTCAAAAACTCGTTCAGTGGTAAAAACAAATGCCAAACATGAAGAAAGGATTTTTACTTGTGGTCGTTCTCCTCCTTGCTGTGAATTTTGTTGCGAAAAGTACTCGAGGTAAGCTTAATGAATTTGAATGTAAGCAAATTAAAACCGATGGGATTAAAAAACGGATTAAGTTTGGTTTTTTACTTTTTAATAATAAAAATTCAAATGGATTTGAAAAAAAAAAAATCTGAAAAGAATCAATTTTAAATTTGAAAAAAATCAAATCGAAATAGGTAAATCAATCATAAAATTGATGTGTGATTACGGCGTATATGTTGTGAGAAAAATATATGACATTAAATATTTTCATGAACTTTATTTATTTTGGTTGCACTATATTAGTTGAATCAGAAAAAAGAATTGAAATTTGTTTGATAAATACTTAATTGAAAGGGTGAGGATTAAAGTAAGCTCAAATCCCGATGAGAATAAAATGTCTTACGCACTGTGATCCACAACATGAATTTATCACATATATTCACTTTTTGAATTCACGTAAAAAATGAATCTGACCTTAGTTTTGCGATACACATAATTTTCGATGCACAATTTTTTTTTTTAAAAGTTGGATTTTTGTATGGAAGCCATGTCTGTATGATATCGTAATGAGCTGAAACTTTGCACAGGTTATTTTTTCACACAACTGTAACCGCATTGACGCTGAACATTTAGCACAACTTGTATAACCCATTACTAACACTTGTAACTAGGTTAATTCTGAATCTTCTCCTTTGTTCAAATTCTTCACAGGAAATGAAACTGAGGAACTTTTTGATGCTATCAGATTAGGTAAGTCAAAGACAATCATTACACATTCCATAATATTCTCAACGATTTTTTATCTTTCTCCGAGTTAATTTTCATAAAATTCAATTCCTTTGAAATATCATTACAGCTTAATGTTTGAATATGATAAAAGAATATATATTAAATTTAAATGCCTTTCTTCTATCCTTTCCAGAGAATGTAGATGTAGTTACACGTCTAATTGAGAATAGTTCACTCGTAAATGATAGAAATTCGTATGAACTGCTTTCACTTGCGGTAGCTCGGAGTAATTTCAAATTGATAAATAAAAATAAAAATGTGGTTGCTTCATAAGAATTTTATAAATTTTGCAGATAAAACGGACATAGTCAAAGCTCTTGTCGATCATGGAGCGGATGTAAATTCTAGAGATTACAGTCATTCTACACCACTCCATAAGGCTGTTCAATATGGTAATTGTCTATTTATTTGAAATTTGAAAATATCAAGCGTGATAGCTAAAGTAGTTAAGCCAACTGTTTCTTTGCTTAAAATTTCAGGTAGACGCGAAATTATTGAGTTTTTAATCACTCGTGGTGCAAAGGTGAATGCCGAAGATAATGATAAATGGACGCCACTCCATAACGCCGCTCGATATCGTAATTATTGATTATATGGCCTATATATAGGTCTTGAAAATGAAAATAACGTGGTAGGATCACTAAATATTTATCTGCACAACATTTCAGGCAAATTTGAAATATTTAAATATTTAGTTGAACATGGAGCAAATATAAATGCTACAACTGTCCACAAGTATACACCTCTATCTTTGGCTGTTGCAAGTGGTAATTTTCAATGGATTCATTTAGCAGAATGGTTGTTTCATGAGAACTTCGTACATTTTACAGGTAGCACGGAGATTGCCAAATATCTTGTCGAACATGGAGCTGATGTGAATTCTAGAGACGAAGATAATTATACACCACTTTTCAGCGCATCT
>NW_022199354.1:0-2039 GCF_009176525.2 Contarinia nasturtii | reverse complement strand
AGAGAGTTCTTCAAAAATTCGAATATCAAACTTGATATATTGGCGATTGATTATAATGATGATGATGACGATGTTGAATTCTATTTATTTTGCCGTTTGCTAAATAAGCTCCACGAGTCTGGATTTTATAAGAAACTGCATTTTTATGGCCGATATTGGATGAATCAAGCAGTTATCGATCAATTGGCTTCAGTGAAATGTTTGGTAAGATTTTGTGACGGAATGAATAAACGGGGTATCAATGTTGGTGCTTTAAGTAACTTGGAAGAACTACGTGTCTACGAGAGTCATTTTATCACTGATCTGAAGTCACTTCCCCACATTCTTTTGAAATTGAAGGGCATTCTATTAAGACAGGCTAGTTCTGATGACATTTTACCATACGTTTGCCACGCACAGAAATTGAACAAAATACAAGTGAGCAGACTTGGGAGTGGATTATATTTTGATGAAAATGATAAAATTCTCGATTTAATTGCGTTGAATAAAGAGCGTGAGAAATTGGTTGGAGCTCACAAGATCACAATCTTCGTCCAGGAAGATGTGTATTTGGCAACGAAATGGGCAATGAAACAAACGGACTTCAAATTAATTGAAATGAAACGAGAAGCTTCATACAATTGGAATTTTTACATTTGAATTATTTTTTCATTCTTTCACTCAAATTAGTTTTATGCAGTCATTTTTCTTATAGTAAAGCAAAAGTCTTTCAAATTTTCAATACAATTACAATTACATTTTTCTACATTTTCACAATTTTTAGAGTTTAAGTTTAAGTTTTAAATTTTACTTTCTAGATAATAAATCTGTCAAAATTAATCAAAATAAAATTCAGATAATTTATCAGTCCTGCGGTGCTAATTCTCTCTTTAAATGGTAAGATGGACTACTATTTCATAATTTATAGCTCTTTTTTGTATTTTAAATTTCAAAACTGTCACATTGATTGCTTTTAAGAAAAAATGTACACAGAAAAACAACGAATTAAAAAACATATTATGAATTTTAACGATCGTGTGGTTGAGTACACACTTTACTTAATATTTGAATTTGTACTTATCAATTGTCAGTTTATTGGAAAACACTTCCATTCAATGATGTGTCAACTTTTCTATCAAAAAAGTGACTCAGTTGACAATAGAAGAGAAATACTAACAGAATAGCATTGTATTGACTGGTTGAAATTCTCTACAATTAATTGAAGTAAGCATTCATTTTTTTATTTTGCATTTAGTTATTCTTGTTTTCGTCAATGATTCGAATAACACTATTCGGATTTTGAATACAATGTGATATAAATGGTGGCAAGAGGCGGAGATGAGTGAGACTCAAACATGTGCTTCTTCTTCAAAACAATACATACAGAAGCATCACATGTACAGCAGAAGTCAATAAGTATTCATCACCGAAACGAAGCTGAGTAGCGTGCGCATGTATTTGTATTTACTCTGCTGTTATGCTCAGCTGTTCTTTCTCATATTCTGTAGATATTTATCAATTTAAAACGTAGTTGATTTCTAAGAAAAAGTAAGATAGGGCTTGAAAAAACCTCGAGTAGTTTTTTATATTTTTTCCATAAGTCCTCCTCATTTAATTTTTCCATTCATCGACCCTCTTTTTGGAGGTCACTTTCAAAAATATTTGAGTCGATTTCGATTCCGCTCAAACTTTTTTGAGTGGACGGGTGAATTTAAATGGATTCCACATGCTCATGTAACATGAGTCATGTTGCTGTCATTGTCATCAATTTATTAATTCATTTTCATTTTTTGTCATGCAATAGATCACACTCATGATGTCGTCGGTATTAACTGCTGCAAAGAAGTTGGCATTACTGTTACAACAAGATGGAAACATGGCACATCGACCCGATGCTTTTACGGCCAACATACTAAGCAATTGGCTGCAACAACATTCATTCCTGGTATGTTCTATTTTTATGCATAAAACGGGTCATATTTGATGTCATATTTGAACTTTAGGCAATTATTTGCATTGCGTGTATTAATTGAATATTCTTTGTTTTATGTAATCAATAG
>NW_022199353.1:0-2879 GCF_009176525.2 Contarinia nasturtii | reverse complement strand
TCTAGTCGACAAGACAACAACAGAATGAAATTATTTTTTGGCTTTGGCCATTTTTCATCAAATTTTAGCTCCGTGTAAAATTTCAAGTCGATGTGTGAACATTTGTGAAGCGAAATTTTTTAGATTTTGTATGAAATCCAATGCCCTGATGGACGAACGAGTTCTGAAGAAAATTTTGCGGGAAAAAGGTTTGCGGCGGGTCATGTTGCTTTAGTAAATTGGACATGCGGAATTAAAAAAAAACATGAATTTTGAGCAAAAATATTGACGGAAGCATATGTTTTGGATGACTTTTTTGAAAATCGATGGGCGAAAAAAGATTTCGTTGCAACTTTTTTTCCTAAAAAATCAAAAGTGCATTTTTGTGATGGGCTATCTACAACAATACTAAAACCAATTCACTTTCATACAAATTTATTGAAAAAAATTCATTTGAAAAATGTCGAACTTCAAATCGACCCCGCCAAAATTGAGCCTTAGGTAGGCCGGGGCTAAAAATATATACAATACAACAATATATATATTTTTAGCCCTGAAGAAGATCACAACAACGATCGAAAGCTCGGATTTTCAATAAAAAACGTAGTTGAATAAACCAATAACTGACTGGATGGTCTGTTCTCATTTTAATAATCACGAAACAGTCGATAGGAACCAGATGATCAGATATATACTTTGCGTGTTGCGCGAAATGCCATAACATTTATACATTCTTATTTGACTAGGTGAATAGGTGATGCCATATTTTATGAATAATTGAATTCTTCGGAAATTATAATGATCGTTTTTATTTACCTTATATTTAATTTATTTATGGTATAAATATGTAACTTTCTTTTGAATATGGAAATTTGAATCTCAATAAAATGTATGATGAATCATTGAGATAACACTTGGAGACTCTAGATAAGAGTTCAAAACTTCATAATTCTCTTTGCTCTTTTGCTATACTACATAAATATTTCACCTCTGATCGTGCTGAGTGTTGTGACGATATAAATAGTAATTGAATGTCAACTATTTTAGATAGTGTGATTTATGAAACCACAGAATGAGTTTTATTTCATCTTAATTACTGAATATTCTGTGAACATGGCATTACTGTTTTATAAAATACATCGAATATGTACATTGTACACATCAGTATGGAATATTACATGATATTGTTATTCAATACTTTCAATCATTTTAATTTAACGTTTGATTTCATGAAACAACAAACGTGAGCAGTGATAAGAAATTTGTTTGGTTCGTTTCCTGGTACCTTATTTTTTAAGTGTGCGACCTGTGACACATAAAACGAAGTAAGTTCAACTTATTTAAGTTTCAAATAAAAATATGAAATCAAAAAGCCAAATAGTAGTGGTAGTAGTAAAATAGAAATGTGAGCAGAATGATGATAGCATAATCTCACTTTTTTACAGCTAGTCAAAAGAATGTTTCACATTTTGGAAGTAAGCACATCGCAACACCTAGGGGCTAGTCGCGCTTTTGAATTTTGCAGATATGAAAAGATTTTCACAAATCCAAATTTTAACACTATTCAAAACAAATAGAATTAAAATAAGCGTTAAATATCCAAATATTTCTGTACTACTATACTGGTGGTATTTAAACACAAAATTATGATTGTGACAAACCTTGTCAGAAACTGCAATTAGTACTCGGAATTAAGACTGATATGACTGAATCATTAAAGAATCTTTTATTATTTAACGAGAGTCGAGCGCTATCCATATAAATACATTGTGACGTCACACATCTTACACAGAAACGACATCTTTGTAAAAATGGCTAACTACAATGTAAAAGTATAGTGAGAGGAGAAGGGAGTAAATAAAAAGGGGAAACAGATACGTTTGATTTACATTGTAGTTAGTCGGTTATTAATAGATGGCGTTTATATAATGTGCCCTTATTGCGCTTGACTCTCGTTATTTAATTATTAATAAAGATATTGTCAGATATTTACTGTGACAAAAAAAATGTGATAAGCCCCTAACGCAACAATCAAAAGTCTTTATCAAAATGTAAGTCAAATTTCATGTCAAATCCCGTCCAAAATAAAATGTCTTACATCCGTAAGATGAACTTTTCCGCACTGTGATCCACAACACGTATATTTTACCGTAAATATGAATTCATGAGAAAATTGAATCTGATATAAGTTTTGCGATACAAATAATTTTTGATAGACTTTTCAATGCCAGACGAGAGTGGGCAGTTGATATGTCTGGTTTTGCCGTTTCGCTAGAGTATTTGAAAAAAAGTCCAAACGCAACGATGCCATTCAGGGCTGGTCATGAAGAAGATAGATTCTTGAAAAGTATTGGATTGAAAATAGAGGAAATTGAACCGCACGCAAAAAATTGCACCGAAATTTTCGTTGAATTTCATTTGATTTCCTTCTTCAATCATTTTTACAATAGGTGTACCAGCATACTTGGCGAAAAATGGAGAATTAGAGGATCTTACCTATAAAACTATCTCATAAATACAAACGATTAGACCATGATTCCAATATATAAACACTTATTCCACCAATCCGTCATTTCATTGTCAAAGATAATGTCACATTTTGCCGCTATTCACTTGGTTGAATACTAAAGTTATTTATCAACACTGGAGTATGACATTTTGTTATTGGTAGTATTCAGACAATATATTGAACTAACTAGTTATAGTAATAATGAACAATCACTTCTATTAAAACGAGAAAAGTGATTCATCATTAAAACAATAACGTCTATTGTTTTAGCCCATTTAGCTGGCTAACGCACTGTCAGCTCAACTGACCAGTTAGTTCAATATATTGTTTGGTAGTATTTAAACTCAAAATCAGTTTATTACTGCGATTAGTACTAGGAATTAATATTGAT